>NW_005875573.1:10192-11891 GCF_000147115.1 Myotis lucifugus | reverse complement strand
AAGTGCTCATAGTCATTAGTCATCAGAGAGATGCAAATTAAAACTATCACCTTAGACCTGTCCGAATGGTTATCATCAATAAATCAATAAACAAGTGCCGGTGAGGATGTGGAGAAAAGGGAACCCTAGTGCACTGCTGTGGGAATGCAGACTTGTATAAACACTTTCAAAGATAGTATGGAGGATCCTCAAAAAATTAAAAATGGATCTGCTATTTGACCCAGAGATCCCACTTCTGGGAATATATCCTAAGAATCCAAAAACACCAATCAGAAATAATATATGCCCCCTAAGTTCAAAGCAGTGTTATTTACAATAGCCAAGATCTGGAAATAGCTCGAGTACCCATGAGTAGATGAATGGATAAAAAAGCTATGGTACATTTACATAGTGGAATACTACACAGTTGTAAAAAAGGATCTCTTACCCTTTGAGACAGCATGGATGGACCTGGAGACTATTATGCTAAGCAAAATAAGCAAGTTAGAGAAAAAGAAATATTACCTGATCTCGCTTTTAAGTGAACTCTAAAAAAACAATATAAACTGAGGAACAAAATGGGTCTAGAGGTATGGATGCATGGACCAGAATAACAGACCTCAGGGGTTAGGAGTGTTAGCAAGGGATTAACCAAAAAACATATATGCATATAGGCATAACCCATGGACACAGACAATAGCCTGGGGAAGGCCTGGGATTTGGAAGGGGTTAGGTGGAGGGAGGCAAAATGGCAAATTTTACTCATTATGTACTTAAAATTCTCCTTCTCTCCCTCTCTTGCTCTCCCTTTCTCCCCTACATCTCTCTCTCTCTCTCTGGTCCTTCTTCCCCCTTCAAATAACCAGAACTACTGCCCTTGAGGTTTCTTCTCTCTCTCTCTCTCTCTCTCTCTCTCTCTCTCTCTCTCTCTCTCTCCCTTTCTCTCCCTCTCTTTCTCTTCTTAACCTCCCTCTTCCTTCTTTCTTTATCTTATCTCTTCTTTCCCCCATTAGCTTTCTACTTCTCCTTTTTAATTTTAAATCGAAGAAGTGCCATACTTCTAAGCAGGTAGAAACTATTGCCACGTTAATGACAAATCATCCTTCTCTTAGTTAATTTTTTAGAGATATGGACTTTTGAATAAATGTATTTTACAGAATGGAAAAAAAGATGTTAACCAAAAACAGTTTAGATATTTCTGAATCATCCTCAATCATCATTATGCATATTTATATTGATCAAAATTGCAAAAATTTTTATAATAATGAACTATTAAGAGAAAGCATATATAGAGACTTAAATAATTTATTTCTTATAAGTTCCCTAGGGCATCTTCAGAGATATCTATTTTGTATCATTAAATTAATTCTTATGATTCCAAAAAAAGAGAATGACAAAATATTACATTGTAATCTGTTATGTTATTGATCAGTAACCTAGGAGGAATAGAATCTCAAAATTTTGAACCTTGTCCTTGTCTGTTATGCAAATATTATCTCACTAAAATACAAGTATAATGTGTTTATAAAACCTCTACAGGAAAAAAAAGAATTTTCAGCCTACACCCTGAACAAATCCGAGAGTTCCTAAGGCTATAAATCATAACTGATTGATACTGAATTGCTTGCTTCTATTTCATTCAGCCCAAAATGTCCCTTTATGTAAACTAGTCACCTGAGATGAGAAGTCTTCTCACTGTACATACAATATGTGTGTCTCT
>NW_005875573.1:0-10092 GCF_000147115.1 Myotis lucifugus | reverse complement strand
CATTTTTCTTATCATATAGGTATAAATATAAGCTCTCAAATATCAATTAAACATCTATAGCACATATTCTATTTATGTTAAGTGTTATATGAAATAAAATGTGTTTTTGTTTCTAATTTAAACACACTAAGGTTCCTTTTCATGTTTTCCCGTACTAAAATTTAGAAAAGTTACTTATAAAAAACATTAAAATAATTTAAAATGCTATTTTCAGAAGAGTTGTTTCTGTGTGTGGAAGATAATTTTAACATATATTTACTTGTGATTTGTCCCTAGAGATAGACTTAGAGAAAAATGATAGAAATACTGATCATCAGTTTGTGGATAAGCATTAATCTTTATAAGTGACACAGGAATGAATTCATGTATTTCTAAAATAAGATAATTTTGGAGTGGATCCAATTTATTCCTTTTGGAAATGAAATATTCTAACTTACAAATGAATACATTATGAAGTCACTGAGCTGAGATGAAGTGGCAATTGAAATACAGCCATTAGGAGTATTGAGGACTTTTTTTTTGCCTGAGACCTACTACGCAAACCTGTCTATTAGGAAATGTCTAATAGACAAGGTCCACACATCACACACAAATAAAAAAGCTGCTCTTCTTTCTCAATCCCAATTCTGTGAAGCAATCATGGCCGTGTGTCCAAGAAGTCTAGATGTTCTTTATAGGCAGAGATAATCAATAACATCTTGCCTGTTTTCTGATAAAGGACGAATCTGACAAACAGGGTAGGTTGCCCCTCTGTGAAGGTCCTGAGTAATATAATGTCTGATATGCCAAGATAAAAATGTGTTGTACCATGGTACTGACGATGACTTCAGCCATACACCTGGAAGACAATGAAGTCTCTAAGAACTGATAGAAAGTCAAAGTTTCTAGAACACTCATGGAGACCTGAGCCTGCTTGAAAGGAACTCCTTGGAGAGGCAAAATATCATATGAATGTACATATGGATGCCTATGAGGACTAGGCCATGGGTATCCAGGCTGTGAGTGACTGGGAAGAAGCCTCCTGCCAAGCTTGGCATGGAGGAATGAAGTAACCAGGAAATTAATGTACCGCGTCATTGCCTTATTTCTGCCTCAACCTATAATCCATTGCCTGCTTTGAAGGGATATGGCTTGAGGAGTAGAAAAAGGTAGGAGAAAAATAAGAAAAATTGTCTGCCTCCTTAGTATTCGGAGTATCTTGGCATCAACTTTAATAGATATAGGTAAATTCAGCACAAAATTTTAGAAGCTATAGAAGAACTGAGGGAAAAAAGGAATTTAAAAAATAAAATACAATATAATTTTATTATGACATGTTTTCATGAGATCTAGATAGAGAAAAATTATATTTCAATCATGAAAGGAAATGTTAATTTTATAAGACATGTTTAGGTTATATGCAAAGCTAGGCTTATCTATTTTTTTTTAATCCTCACCGGAGGATATAGTTTACTGATTTTTTTTTAGTGAAAAAAACATCAATGTATGAGAGATTGTTTGCCTCCCATACGTACCCCCACCAGGGATCAAACCCACACAGCTATGTCTGTGCCTTGACCGAGAATCAAATCAACAACCTTTCAATGTACTGGAAGACATCCAACCAACTGAGTCATACCAGCCAGGGCTAGGCTTATCTCTTGATTCCAGTATATAATTTGATTTTAACAATCTTGAGTGATCTGAATGAGAGGCAAGGTCAATACTCTTAAAATGTAATGTATTGAAAGTTCAGCTTCCACCTGGGTTATATAAATCTGGAAAGAGCAACAGTTGGATAAACTATAATGAGAAAAAAAAATGGGATAATGTACAAAATCATAATTTTCCATGAACACATCAAAAATTTGTGGTCACTAGGCAGTAGTAACCCTAAAATTCAAGGAGAAACAAACTCCTCTAAGAAGATATATCTAAGGCAGAACATGGATGAAGAGAGAGACTAGATGCCATACAAGTGGGTGAGAAAAGTAAGTGAGAAAAAAATAGCTGAATTTTTGATTAATTAATAAAGGACAAGTGTGAGCTACATGGAAGATTAGAACCTCTGAGAGACCCAGACAAAAGGCAATTTAAAAATTCTTTCCTACTGACCCCTACTCATTATCCCCAAGAAAGATGGAAGGCAGGGTGACTGACCAGAAAAAAAGCTTCTGTGGTTATGCGGGGATGCAAGCACGAATGAGCTGCCACTGTGGAAAAGGCACAGCACATCCCGTTACTATCTGGATCCTCTCCTATGGGATGCACATCTTAAGCTTCTGAGGGACGGGCAGGAAATACTGTCCTCCTTAGGGTATAAAGACAGGTCCGTTATTACTGGTGTAATGGTTAGAGGAGAAAACCTACTTTGGGGGAGAAGCAGGCTGGGAGCCTGTTCCAGTGTAAGTATACATCTGTCTACTGCTGGGGGGAGGGGCAGAAAGCTCTGTCTGACACAAGACCCACCTCTGATACAAAGCAGACTTTGGCTGCATAGGAAAGAAGGGCTGGAAAGTTGAGGGAGCTTCACTCCATATTCTAATCCCAAGGCCTGTCTAATACAAGAATGGACCTGGCAAACAAATACTGCCCATCCCCTCCCCTTAACACCAGCCTCAGCAAGCATCCCATGAAAGGCAGCAGCATTATACCCTCAAGGAAAGGCAAGAGGGTGGAGGGACTTTTTCTTTGGTGCAGGAAGTCTGTAATGTCCTTCAGAGCCTGGAAAGAAACATTAACACATAGAAAAATTCTCCTGACTCTTAGCTTCTGTACCAATAAGCACAAAGCATTGAGAGACCACTTCTGGAAGAGCTTGAAGACTGTGGTACACTAAAAGTACCTAAAGCAAAAGCAAAATGTAAATTCACCTCTACTGCCAAATAGCATGATTCAATCACCCACATTTTGAAGAACAGATACTATTTACCTCAGTCTCTACTATTCTACACTCAATGACCAAAAAAATCAATAAAAAATTATGAAACAGATATATATGAAAAGTATCCAACTTTGTGAAAGAACAGAGATATCAATGAGCCAGAAAAGTAGATGATTCAGGTGTTAGAACTATCAGTCTTGGATTTTAAACAAACTATAGTTTCTGTCTTAAATATATCTAAAAGAAATAGTAAGCAAGTACATAAACATACAGGAAATTTCAGCAAGGAGATGGAATCCCTAAGAAAGAGTCAAATGGACACAGCTAAGGAATTAAGTTGAAGTAGTGAATAGAAACACAAAGGGAAACGGTGAGTGAAAAAACAGAGTATCCAAGAGCTGTAGGACACATCATGCAGCCTAACATACATTTAATTGGAACCCCAGAAGGACAAAAGAAAGAGAACAGGGCAGAACAGAATTTAAAAAATAAAAAATGAATGACTCAAATTTTCCAAAAATAGTGAAAGATATCAAACCATAGATCCAAGAAACCTACAGATCTCAAGTATAAAAAATAATAAATACATACACAAGAGACACATGATATTTTCCAATTGCTGAAACCTCAGAGAAAATCTTGAAGGCAGGATTGAGGAAAGAAAGACACAAAACATACAAAAGAACAATGATAAGAATTATAACAGACTTCTCAGGAACTATGCAAATCAGAGATCAATGGAATAACTTATTTAAAGCACTCAATATAAAACAAACAAAGAGTTAACCCAGAATTCTCTAACCAGTGAAAATATCTTTAAAAATTTAAGGTGACAAAGACTTTTTCTAACGTTAGCTGAGAAAATTCATTGAGGCAGCAGACACAGTATAAGAAATGTTTAAAGCAAGTTCTTTGAGCAGAAGGAATATGAATCCAGACAGAATTGAGTCTTCACAAAGAAATTTTGAGTTCTGGAAATGGTAAAAATGAAACACAAATATTAAACTATGTTGAGAGGTTTTGTTTGTTTTCTATTTATATCCTATTTTACTATATTAATTTATGAAAAGTATTATCTCTCTCTCTCTTTTTTTTTTTGTTAATCCTCACCTGAGGATATTTTCCATTGATTTTTATAGAGAGTGAAAGGGAGAGAGACGAGGGAGAGATAGAGAGAGAGGGAGAGGGAGAGAGAGAGAGAGAGAGAAAGAGAGAGAGAGAGAGAGAGAGAGAGAGAATATCAATTGGTTGCCTTCGCACACACCCTGACCAGGGCTGCCAATCAAGCCTGCAAACGAGGTATATGCCCTTAACTAGAATTGAACCTGGGACTCTTCAGTCCACAGTTGAACACTCTTATCAACTGAGCCAAACTGGTTAGGGCTGGAAAGTGTCATCTCTTAAAATTTGATATTTTTAGTTTATAATGTATTTGCCTGATAACAATGTATCTGTTTGTTTGTTTTATTGAAAATTAATAATATCTTGATTGTATTCTATAGAATTAGTCAAGTAAAAAAATCCCTTATATGTAACTAAATGATTAATTTTTTGTATGTGTGCTTTAGTGATTGCAAATACTATTTTGGGGGTAAAGT
This sequence comes from Myotis lucifugus, assembly GCF_000147115.1. Taxonomy (NCBI): domain Eukaryota; kingdom Metazoa; phylum Chordata; class Mammalia; order Chiroptera; family Vespertilionidae; genus Myotis; species Myotis lucifugus. Next base: position 5,631 of record NW_005875573.1, on the reverse strand, counting down.
CTGACAAATAATAAAAAAGTAATGATTTTATATGTAAAAATTAAATTCATTTAAGAATAATGGCAAAAATGAAATACAAGGTGATGTGTTTTAAAGTTTGGTAATGGTGACGGTAAAAGACTTGCTTATTAATACCCAGAAGCATATCAATCTAACAGATAGGAGAGGAATATATATAAATGGTAGCATCACTTTGTCATTATTCAAAATGCAGCCCCCAAAAAAATATTCCTTTTGTGTGTCTACATATCTGTCAGTTTATTCCTGTTCCTTAAGTAAAGCTCCATAGATAACGTTTCAGCACTTGTATTTTGCATTAGATGTGGCCATGGGGTAATAAGCTTTTGATGACCTTCCATATGTTTCTCATCATGAATTCATAGAATATTTTATTTGCCAAATAAAAAACAAAATGTCATTTCCAGAATCAAAGTGATCATTATAATAATCAAATAAAATTTCTTTCATCACAATAATTAGTAAGTAGATTGACACTAAATACATGGAAAGTTATATGTCCTCCCACCTTCTTAAACAAAATATTGGAGAAGCATCACAAATGAGGCCTAAGGAATCTATTTATTGCATTATGTTCTTGAAAATACACCTAATTATTATATACAAACTTTTTACTCATATTATGACTACCTATAAATGATAAAGTATTTTAAAAGCATAAAGGATATATAAATAGTATTCAAATGTCCCAAAATATGGAATGAAATTTGCCTGATAGCTGAATCTTTCTAAATGACCACTTACTCTATTCAATTATGTCTCAAATACTAATGGAAAGAATACATCAGAAATGTGTTGTCTTATACTGGTTTTTTTTCTTTCTCACTTGTTATTTATCAAAGCTTGGCTTAATCTACAAGCCCAGGATATTACACAAAACTGGGAGCGCTAGTGACCGATGGCTTTGCTTTTGTAGGTCCTCCATGCATCCTCCTCCTCAGAGTCTACTACATGGCTTGTCTGGCTCACTCACCTTACCCTACTGTCACTTTGAATCAGTTTAGACTTCTAGAGAGGACTGAGAAAGGTTGTGTTATCTGTTATTTTTCTCTAGCAGGTAGATATTAATAAACCAGAGAAAGCTTGAGTTGAGGTAAAGGTAACAGTGAAAACAAACACAATTTTAATCTCATTATTATATTCTGCTATGTATAATCAGGAAATCCAAAAAAATTAGGCTGGGTCATGAAAAGTAAGTAATATCTTAATAAGTCTAGTAGAAGATTGGTATTCCACACATCAGGAATCTGAAACCAAAAACACAAAACCAAAATAACAACCACAGTCAGAGAATGACTTATATTTACTTCTACTGTATTAGGAGGACAGCAGTGGTAAGAGAGGAACAGGTAGAAGTCAGGTAGGCATGGAAAGGTTGAGTCATTAATTACCTTATAAGTGAAGTAGATGATATTATACTTGATGCAACACACACACACACACACACACACACACACACACACACACACATGCACGGAAACCTCACTGGCTGATTAAGACATTGGTACCAGGAGTGGGGACCCAAAAAGGAGACTCTCAACGGTGGTGAGTTGGCATCAGTTTGGTCATGTCTTTGGTCAGGAGCACAGTACTGAGCTACTTACAAATGGAAGATGGGATGCAACTAATCTACATTATGAAGTGGCATCATGATTAACCACATTATCACCTGTGCTTTACGGTGATGAAGCAAGTTCCCTGAGGGAGGTAAGTGACTGCTTAATTCACCTGTTAACTGTAGACATGATGACCCTGAAGAGTATACCGGAGCCCTTAAAGAAAGAAAAAAACAACAGGCTCAGCTCTTTCAACTCTCAGCTCAAATCAGAGTCAGAAATTCTATGACAGTCCTAAAATAAACCCTATTCCAGTAGCCACGGGCCCGATCTTAATTAAATCAGACACAAACTTTAATTGAGTGGGTTGTAAAATTATAACAGAAGTTGAATTTGCAGCCTCATCAATTCTCTCTTGTAAAGACCCAGGCATTCTTTGGAAGAGAGCGAGGTCCTGATAATTGAAAAGGGTTCGCTTGGATGGATACAGAAAAAGCTCAGAATTTTCAGGCCTGAGTCCCCCTGAGGCTCCTTTGCCAATGGAAGTAGCCTGCTCTCGGGAGACCCTTGCTCGAAGGCCCTGAAATAACCTCTCCTGGGGTCTTGCAAATGTATGTTTATTCACAAGACATTCTTACTGCCATTCTGTCCACAACTGGAATTATATCACAGCACAATCCAGGAGGGTAAGTACAAAGTCTGACTGGGGAAGAAATAGTTATTCACCAAAAAAATTCAAAAGTTATGGGCACTTATATTAGCAGAAATCTGGGAGTGATTTAGAATTAGATCTATTTCAGATTAGGATAACTAAGACCAAACTTAAGTTCTATAATTTATAATAAATTCTTTAAATGCCATCTACTATTTAGAGTATATGCCGAGAAATGGTATCAGGGGCTTGAACACAGGGCTTAGTTCTTTTTTATATTATCTCATTGAATTTGCCCCAATTCCCAGTAAGATTATAGCTATTTTACCCATTTTAAAGATAATGAAACTGACTCAAATAAGCTTAGTTTAAATACTAAAAAAAAAAAAGTTAAGTACACAACTATCCTTTCTGAGTAGTATTTACTATTCAATACTGAGTAGTAGGTGGGAAAAATGGCAGAGGCTTAGACGGACGTGTTGGTGCTTTATCCCGGAGCAGATAGGGGCGAGCAGCTGAAACGGGTAACAATCAGCCCGATCAAGCTGGGGAGGTTCAGCTGAGAGACAGTCTGCAGCCAGGAAAGACAGAAAACTCCTAAAAAATGCGGATGGTTAGAGATTGAGGCTGAAACCTCCCCCTGGTTGCCAGCGCAGCAGCGAGACCGCGCCATCTTGGGTTGCGGCTACCGGTTACCGGCATCCAGAGGACGGCTACTAACCCAGCGCCTACAAACCCGGAGGCAACGACTCGCAAGCAGCGCGACTACAAGAGCCCAGCGGAGACCTGCATCCCTCCACGGAAAGGTTAGACTTACCCCAAAGGTGCGGTTTGCAGTTCAGGTTGAAGCGAGGAACACACGTGAGGGCGCAGGGGGAAATCTGTGCACTCCAAAATCCGCGCACATAGAAGCCAGGGTAATCCGCAAGTGGGGAGGGCTCCCGCAGGGCTGCTGCCAGAAGGTATCACTATAAACGAGCCCATAATTGGACTGGATGCAAAAAGGGCTACCTCAGAGTTTCCCTGATAACCGGCTACTTGTTGCCAGGGGCTTGAGCGCGTGCAGACATAACGCGCAGACATTTTGCGCAGTTCTGGAGGGTGGAACCCTGCGAGTTCGAACAGCTTCCCAGGCTCTTGTTTCCACACTTCCTCTTACTTCTGGGAGTTTGATTGTTGACCCCATTGGATGTGATTGCCCAGTTGGGGTCACTAGCAGAGCTTGTAGGGGAAGATTGTTTTTGGGGAGCCGGGGAAACAGAGCTGGGAGTGGCGCCTGCAGAACCAGCTCTGGGCGGAGCTGGTTCAGGTACAATACAGAGCTCCTGGTCGGAGAGAACTTATAGCCTCGGAGGTCAATCCAGAAACACTGCCACCCAGAGGCAGAGCCACGAACTGACTCTTCTGTAAATACAGATAAGGCAATAAGGGGATTTTACGGCCGGCCTTAAAATCAGGACTGTGGCTTACAACACTGAGGAGCAGTGTACCAGAGGGAAACTCAACATTCTCCTGAATTCCGGGCGGGCCAATAAGAAGAGTAGAAGATCTGAAGCACCTGCATTACTGCACATTTTTATTTTTATTTTTTAAATTACTTTTTCTCCTTTTAACTAAGAAAACATTTTTTTTCTGTTTTTCTTTTTTCTTTTTCTCCATCACCTGATTTTGCCCTTTCAGCTACTACATTTTTATTTTTAACTAGTATTTTTACCACTACCATTTTACCATTCTTTTAAGTGTCATTTTATTTTGTCTTTATTTTATTTTGGGACTAATGTTCTCCATTCTATTTTCATCGTTCCTTTAGCAACATTGTTCTCTACCTCAATTTGCCTCTGTGCTAAACAATCTTCCCCACTTTTTCCCTTTTGCTGTCCTGTTTCTCTTACCCTACTCCAGCTTTTGATTTTCCCTATTCTTTTTACCCCCTGTCAAAATTTAACCCTGCTTATATATCCTACGTCCAATCCCCTGTTCTAAATCCTTATACACCTTTCCCTTATCTTCCTTCACTATCCAATTTTTTTTTCCTCTTCTTCTTCTTCTTTTCTCTCTCTATTGTGTTATTGTTGTTTGCTTGATTGACGAGTATATTGGGGTTTTTTTTTTTGAATTGTTTGAGAGGTTAGACTGCTTATTCTTTTTATTTTCCTGCCCCTCCCTCTCCCCCCCCACCCCCCGGTTATTTCTGTGTTTCTGTTTCCCCTTGCGTCGCTTGATATTATTGGTTGTTTGTAGTTTGTATTCATCTCCAGGAATCTGCTGCTGTAATTTGTTGGTATTAGTGGCGGACCTATAGGAGTTTTCTCCTCATATAAATAGTCTCTTCCCCTTTTATACTTCATTCTCTTTTCTCTCTTACTTTTTTTTTTCTTTTCCTCCTCTTTTTCCCCTCCCTTTTCCCAACTTCATTTTTGCACTCCTTTTTTTCTTTCTTTCTTCTGTCTCTTCTACCTTTTTCTCTTCTTTCCCCCTTATCTCTCAACTCTCTTAGCTCGGGAGGCCACCTTTATCTGGGGTTAGTAATATCGTAAATACAATAGTGTTTAGTGCCTGGTACGTTGTGCCTTGTTGTGTTGTATTTTGTGCCTTTAAATCAACGCAGCAGACTCAAGCAACAGCGGCCTCCTGATCACCATACGCTCTGCCTGGGGAACAGTTGCTGTGTGTGAAGCCTCCCTCCACCAGCCAGAAGAGCCACCACAGCTGTGAACAGCACCCACCAGAGGCTCTGCTATCAACAGAGGAGCCGCTGCTACCACAACCGCCCAAGGAGCAACCACAGCCCGAGGAGCCACTGCCACCCAGGGAGCAGCCACTGCCACCCAGGGTCCAGCCACTGAACGATTCAACAACTAGTCATGTCAGTGAGATCAAACATGGGTAGACAAAGAAACCCCCAAAGGAAAGAAAAGGAGGACTCGCCAGAAAAGCAGCTAAGTGAGACAGAGATATGCAACATGACGGAAAAAGAATTCAGAATAAGGTTCCTAGAGTACATGAACCGGATGTTCAAGAAGCAAGAAGAAACAGATGAAAAACTCAACTACTTATGCAAGAAGCTAGAAGAAACAGATGAAAAAATCAACAACTTAAGTAAGTCCCAAGAAGAAATGAAGAGCGACATAGCTTCAATAAAAAACTCCATTGAAAGTATCAACAGTAGACTGGGAGAAGCGGAGGACCGAATTAGTGAATTAGAAGACAAGGAAGCAAAACACACTCAAACTGTACGGCAAATGGAGAAAAAAATTAAAAGACAGGAGGAGAGCCTAAGGGAGCTTTGGGACAACATGAAACGAAACAACATACGAATAATAGGGGTGCCAGAACAACAGAAAGATGAACATGGATTAGAAAACCTATTCGAAGAAATAATTTCAGAAAACTTCCCTGAGGTGG
>NW_005875572.1:0-11792 GCF_000147115.1 Myotis lucifugus | reverse complement strand
GCAGATCCTACACACTCATAAACCCTTCTCTGCGGTTGTTCTGTAACAGCTGCTCTCAGCCATCAACACGCATCCTCGAGTTTCCAAGGTCAGAGTTGCCGTTCACGCCTGACGCGGCCCACGCCTCGCTCTGTACGGCCGGTCTCTGAACCGACTGCTTTCCCTGTGGTCCCATTGTCCTATTTCTTTGCATCTCCAGGCATCTTATTCCTCCTGGACAGCGTGCGTGACGCATGGCAGAGACGCTGGGCTCTGCTGTCTCTCTCTGAGGAGTGGACATTCTTGCTTCAGCGGGCTGCTCAGTTGCTGGCCTCGCAAACTTGGGCAGACTCGCTTTCCCCCTCATTAGTCCAGACTCCGTCTCCCTGGGGGTTTTGTTGGTTAGAATTGGCTCGCTGAGAGCAGGTGTCGCCTGGACCCTCCCCGAGGACGCGGGCCTCACTCCTAAGGTGAGCCTTGCAGGCTTCACAGGGGGATAGTGGGATGTTCATGAGACCTCTCCCCCTGCTCTGCCAGATGCCAGCTGCCCTGCCCTAACCTGTCACGGTTCTGTCTGTGCACACAGCCCTGCTTCTCCACACCCCTGTCCTGCAGGTCCCCCTCCCGTGTCTCACTCTGCAGGTTCAAGCCACTTGGCCCCCCAACCTCACATCTCTGCCTCCTCAGCCGGAACAGCCGGGCTCTGCCAAGACCCCAGCTCCTCATGTCACGATCAGGGAAATGTCCCCACGAAAAGAAGCAGGTGACTGTGGGGACCACAGCCTCGCACCGCGGCTTATCCAGTGTCGTAAACAGTGGCCTGGTACGTTCTGCCCAATCGTAGAGCTGTTCGTGCAGGAGACAGTCCAGGCCTCCGTGCAGTCTCCTGCGGACTCTAAACACTGCCCACTTTAAACACATCCGAGGCCGCTGATGACAAAAGGCTGGCTCAGAGGAATTACTAAAACAATGTTGCGGCCCTCGCTGGTGTGGCTCAGTGGATAGAGCGACGGCCTGCAGACTGAAGGGTCCCGAGTTTGATTCCGGTCAGGGCACATGCTCAGGTTGCAGGCTCGATCCCCAGTAGGGGGCATGCAGGAGGCAGCCAATCAATGATTCGCTCTCATCATTGATGTTTCTTTTTTTTTTTAATTAAAACTTTATTGTTCAGATTATTACAATTGTTCCTCTTTTTTCCCCCCATAGCTCCCCTCCACCCGGTTCCCCTCCCACCCTCCGCCCTCACCCCCCCCCCACTGTCCTCATCCATAGGTGCATGATTATTGTCCAGTCTCTTCCCACATCCCCCACACCCCTTTCCCCCACAAGAATAGTCAGTCCACTCCCTTTCTATGCCCCTGATTCTATTATAATCACCAGTTTATTCTGTTCATCAGATTATTTATTCACTTGATTTTTAGATTCACTTGTTGATAGATGTGTATTTGTTGTTCATAATTTGTATCTTTACCTTTTTCTTCTTCTTCCTCTTCTTAAAGGATACCTTTTAGCATTTCATATAATACTGGTTTGGTGGTGATGAACTCCTTTAGCTTTTCCTTATCTGTGAAGCTCTTTATCTGACCTTCAATTCTGAATGATAGCTTTGCTGGATAAAGTAATCTTGGTTGTAGGTTCTTGGTACTCATCACTTTGAATATTTCTTGCCACTCCCTTCTGGCCTGCAAAGTTTCTGTTGAGAAATCAGCTGACAGTCATATGGGTACTCCCTTGTAGGTAACTGACTGTCTTTCTCTTGCTGCTTTGAAGATTCTCTCTTTGTCTTTTGCCCTTGGCATTTTAATTATGATGTGTCTTGGTGTGGTCCTCTTTGGATTCCTTTTGTTTGGGGTTCTCTGTGCTTCCTGGACTTGTAAGTCTATTTCTTTCACCAGGTAGGAGAAGTTTTCTGTCATTATTTCTTCAAATAGGTTTTCAATATCTTGCTCTCTCTCTTCTTCTGGCACCCCTATAATTCGGATGTTGGTATGCTTGAAGCTGTCCCAGAGGCTCCTTACACTGTCTTCGTATTTTTGGATTCTTTTTTCATTTTGCTTTTCTGGTTGGGTGTTTTTTGCTTCTTCGTATTTCAGATCTTTGACTTGATTCTTGCGATCCTCTAGTCTGCTGTTGGGAGTCTGTATAATATTCTTTATTTCAGTCAGTGTATGCTTAATTTCTAGTTGGTCCTTTATCACAACCTCGAGGGTCTCACTAGATTTCTTGAGGATCTCATTAAGTTTATCAGCGGTTTCTAGAAAATTCTTGAAAAACCTTAAAAGTGTGGTTTTGAACTCTATATCCAGTAGTTTGCTTTCCTCCATTTCTGTCATTTGTGTCCTGTTTCTTTGTCTCCGCATTCTTTATGCTTCCCTGTGTTGGTAGAGTGGCTTTCTGTGCTAGGTGTCTTATAGGGCCCAGTGGCTCAGCCTCCCCAATTACCTGAGGTGGACACTCTTGGTCCCCTTTGTGAGCTTTGTGCACAGTCTTGTTGTAGTTAAGCCTTGATTGTTGTAGGTATCACTGGGAGGAATTGACCTCCAGGCCAATTGGCTGTGAGAATCAGCTGTGTCTACGGTGGGAGAACTTCTGTGCTGAAGACACCCTTATGGGGCAAGACTTGCTTCAGTGGGGCTTTGGTGCTCACTGAGTCTGCCCCCTGAGTGTGTCCCTTATGGATCTGAGGAGTTGTAATCTGGATGGTCCCACTCTGACCACTGGGTACACTGGCTCTTGGATCTCTAAGGAGGTGCTCATTTAGCCTCTGCCTGAGGCTACCCAGCAGGAGCTATGGAGAGATCTGCAGATTCCCCTTCCTTGTTTGGGGTTTGGAGGTGCCCAGATGAGGCCCAGCTGTGAAGCAATGCAAGCTGCTGTGGGGCCTTGGACCTTCTTTTGGAAGTTCTGGGTCTGTCTGACCCAGCTGCAGTTTGTTAGGTAATTTTCAGATTGCAAAGGGCCAGGGCATTCATATGCAAAAGCCTCTGCCGCAGCTTGGGTGGGGCTGGGTCTCAGGGGATCAACAGGGCGGAGCAAGCAGCTATGGCTGATCCTCAGCCCTGCCCTAAGGGGCCCCGCATCTCAGTGTCCCGGTAATCGCTGCAGGCACCTCCGAGAGAAAGCTGCCCTCGAGTTCCGAGTTCCGCCCTCGAGTTCCGAGTTCTGCCCGCTGCCAGACCGTCCAGTCTCTCCCCGCACGAGTCCGGGTCCCCAGAGACTCACCCGGAACTGGAGTTCAGAGCAGTCGGGGGCTTGTGGCTCCCTCCCGATTCAAAAAGACAGTCGCGTCCTCAGTCGCCAGCCCTTGCCGCGTGCACCTCCATGCCTCTGCACTCCACTTCCACAGCTCCTCTGAATCTCAGTGTGCTTTTCTCTTTCCTTCTAGTTGTAGAATTTCCACTCAGCCAGCCTTCCTGTAGTTCTGGGTGATGTCTGTTTTGTCTTTTAGTTGTATTTTTGAATTTGTTGTGCGAGGCAGCAATTTCTGGTGTTTACCTATGCCGCCATCTTGGTTTCTCCTCATCATTGATGTTTCTATCTCTCTCCCTCTCCCTTCTGCTCTGCAATCAACAAAAAATACATATATTTTTTAAAAACCATGTTGCGCCTGGCTGCCATGGCTCAGTGGTTAGAGTATCAGCTCGCACACTAAAGGGTCTTGGGTTCAATTCCTGGTCAAAGGTTCGGGGCATGGCCCCAGGGGCCATGCAGAAGGCAGCAAATCGATGTGTCTCTCACATGTGTCTCTCTCTCTTTCCTTTCCCTCTCTCCCTTCCACTCTCTGAAAAAGCAAGGTAAAGAAAAAAAATCCTCAGGTTAGGATTAACAAAAAAGAAAACCCCAACAATTTTGCAAAAGGATACATGACAAGAAACATAGTCATCCGAGAAACAAAGCTGAAGAAAGACACTGTTTGGATAAATCTTAGACTGAGGAAAAGAGCCACATTATTTATGCTAAAACATTTTTAGCTCATTGTCTCTGTTGAAAGGTGAATGTATTATAAATTCCACTCTCCCTTGACATAGTCAATGACTAGAGCATTCTTCAGAGAGTTTTGTGCCCTTGTAATCAAGAACAGTTCTTTCATTAAAAATCATGCCACTTCTGCTCTGGCCGGTGTGCTCAGTGGTTAGAACGTTGGCCCATGCACCGAAGGGTCCCAGGTTTGATTCTGGTCAAGGCACATACCTGGGTTGCAGGTTTGATCCCCGGCCCTGGTGAGGGCTCCTGCAGGAAGCAACCAGTGGATGTCTCTCTCATATCGATGTCTCTCTCTCTCTCTCTCTTCCACTTTCTCTAAAAAAATCAATGGAAAAATATACTCAGGGGAGGATTAACAACAACCAAAAAACCCACACACACTACTTCCAACCTCCAGAGCTGCTGCGAGAGCCCTGGGCAGTGCGGCAGGTTCTGCGCTGAGCTGCCAGGCGGAATGCTGGTGCCTGGAGGGTGACTCCCCAGCTGTGGGCAGGACGCAGAGCCGCTGGCTCCTGAGGGCCAGGGACAGTGGCAGTTCATCAGGTTGTGCGTCGGGCCATCAGGACATGCTGGTCTGGAACGAAAATCAAAGACTCACTCGGTCGTAAGTCAGTCGGCCTGGGCTCTGCACCCAACAGGATGTGCACGGTGGGAAGCAGCTGTCGAGGGTCAGGATTTATTTCCTGGGATGAGGGAGAAGCATTCGCATCTGTACTGAGCCTCTCCCAGGACCCGGATCGGGGCTCACCTGCCATTCCCATTGCCACCAGCTGCTCCGGGGAACCTTCAAGGGGAGGAGCACCAAGTGGGGGCAGGGGTCCAGCCCAGGGCCCTCTCGAACTCACAGCCTGGAGACCGCCTCTGGACTGTCCTCTGTGTGGGGAGCCCTATAACGTCGCCCGTTTATCTCCCTCTGGCAATGGGCCTGGAGGAGGCAGGGCCAGCCCCAGAAAAGCATGCGGCCTTCCTTCCGGAGAACCTGCTCTGGTGGCCTCAGGTGGGCTGCCCGCCTTCCCGGGACAGCAGGCCAGGCGCACAGGGCGGGGGCAGGGCAGTAGAACCCGTGAGCGCTGAGTCTTGGTGGTCCATGTCCACGCGGCTGTGCAGGAAGCAGGAGGAGAGAGGCCACCAAAAGGCCCCTTGTCCCCACAGGCTGGCACAACGCCCGGGTCCCAGATTCTGCCAGCCCTGAGGCCCATTTTGCGGAGGTGGACTGTCCTCTCGGGACTTGAGCTGCCCTGGTGGACATCTGCTCCGCCTCCAGGCTGACCGGATGTGGAGGAGGGGGCAGGTGAGGGCACAGGGCTTGGAGGCTGCCGGTCTCCCGGACCCCTTGCTCCCTCGGAGGCCCGGAGGGCTGGGGATAGCACTGGCCGCCCAAGTGAGCCGCAGACTGGCGCTGCCCCAGCCAGAAGGGCTTTTCTGGGCCAGGAGGTGCCTCTGAGGTCCTGGCCCGAACAACTGGCCTGCAGACTAGACGCAGATGTTTGCCGGGCACTGAGACAAGGCTGGCCCCGCTCCACTTCCTGCAATTCCTTTTCCTGACAGCTTGTTTAAAGGACACGTCTAATATATTCAAAATGCCTACATTTGTGTGACTCCTGGAAACACACGAGAAGCTTCCATTTAATCCCCAGGGCAGGGCCTCGTGTCTCTAACCCCAAACTCCTTTGTCCTGAAGGCTCCATGGGTCTCTTGAGCGGACGTACTAGTGGCCTGGGAACCTGCCACGTTCCACGGGGTCAGTGGTCAGCAGCACAGCGACTCAAGCCCGGCCACCTCCCCCTGCCAAGGGAGCTCCTCTATGGGTGACATTTAAAGTGTTTAGAACCGATTGCAGCACTTTCTGGGTGCCCCTTGCTGAGCTTGAATGGAATCCTTCCCTGACCTTTTAAACTAATTCAAAAAATAGATGGGGCGCCCCTGGGACTCTCCCCAAAATTGAGAGCTGGGATCACCCTGCAGGAGCCACAATTAAAACCCAAACACCAACATGCCAGGGATCAGACGATCTGGGAGGCTCAGCTTCCAGGAGCTGGCCACGCTGGCTGGGAACTTCCACGCTCATTGTCAATGACTTAAACTCCTTTCATTTCTCCTGCCCTCGGGAGATCGGAGAATGCAGCCCAGGAGGGTGGGCTTTTTATGACAAAAAAAAGGGGGGGGTGCCTGGCCCTAGGGGCAGAAGACAGGCCCCGTGGAGCCCTCGCTCTGCATCTGTGTCCCACCTGTAAGATGAGGGTCCCTTCCGCCTACACTCAGTCCCAGGAGACCCAACACTCCCTTGCAGAGCAGAGCAGGCCTTTTTTTTCTTTCTTTCTTTCTCTTTTTTTTAATCCTCACCTGAGGATATTTTTCTGTTGCTTTTAGAGAGTGGAAAGGAGGGAGGGAGGACAGGGAAAGAGAAAGAGAGAAACATGGATGTGAGAGAGACGCATCGAATGATTGCCTCCTGCGCACACCCTGACTGGGGCTCAGGAATGAACCCATAACCCAGGTACACGCCTTTGGCCAGGAATCAAACACGAGCCCCTTTGGTTTGCAGGCCGGCGCTCTAACCCCTGAGCAGCACGGCCAGGGCACGGGGCAGGTCTTCAACACAGGGCAGAGCTTCACAAGCATGGAGGCTTTCTTCGTCACTTTGCTGATTCGGGCCAAGCAGTGCCATTGTCCACAAACAACAGGGCACCTGAAGCACCAGCCACGCTTTACTGCATGAGGCTGCGGGGCGCAGGATGCTCGCGACCGCCAGCAAGCGCATGCCCCTCCCTCCGCGTCCGAGGAGGCCGCTGCACCGAGGCTGCAGGGTGCTGGGTGCTGGCCAGAGCACACAGGGAGTGGGCTCAGCCTCACCTGTGCTCCTGGGTCCCAGGTGCTCCAGGGCCGGAAGGTTCTCTGTGAGACCAGCCCGGCCGGGCCAGGCAGGGCCGCACCTGTGCCCTCGGCCCACCCTTGCCACTACATGTGGTGGACTCTGCAGCGGCCTCTGCGTTCCTCCCCAGCCACGCGGCACAGGGCGGGGCCGGGCCTGGGCTGGGTGGAGCGCAGTGAGGCCCAGCAGGAGTTTCCCGGGAACAGGTGGGTCCCAGTGTCGGGGAGACAGCTTGCCTCTGCCGCCGGAAATGGGGCTGCGCTTCCTTCCCTGGGACGGGCCCATCCAGCAGGTGGGTCTGCAGCCAACTCCTGCGCTCGGGGGGGCCAGGCTGCTGGCTCAGCGGGGGTGGCTCTGAGGGGGTCCCCGGGACAGCCGCTGGGCAATGGCTCTGGCCCCGGCTGGTGGTGGAGCAGCTATACAGGCAGCACAGACAGAGCAGCGGGAGGTGGATTCCGCAAGAACGTGTGTCCGAGGTGGTGGGGGGAGAGCCGTGGCCAGGAGTCCTGGGTTCTGGGTCTTGGGCTCTGGCCTGAAAGCTTTTACAGCAAATGGCCCTGCATCCTGGGAATCCACACAAACAGCCCGTGGCAAGCCTGTGCCCTCGACCCAGGGCCAGCCTCTGTCTGCAGGAGCCCCTGAGGCCAGCGTGGGCTGAGGGCCCGGGCAGCCCACACAGCCACTCTGAGGGGCTTAAGACAAGTCCCCTCCCACTTCCACTCATCTGTTCCCAGTTTCAATTTCTCTCCTGCCCTCCCCAGCTTTCTCTCCTCCTGTGGGGGTCACGGCAGGGTGGCCCAGGCCCGAGAACATGGCTGACATCTGGGTGAAAGGGGCCTCTGGCAGCTGGCAGCTTTGAAGTTCCAGAACGTTCTCCAGTGAGACCCCCTCATGGCATTGTCACATCACGGCAGAGAGGCATGGCCAGGCGGACTGTTCTGGGAGCACAGAACGCGCCTGCACGGTGTCTCAGGCCATGAATATTCATGGCAGCACGGGGCCTGCAGAGTCCAATGATGTAAATGTCACGGACAGTGTGTGACCGTGTTTTGGGGAGAAGATCCGTCGAGGAGATGAGTCTCGGTTGCCAGTCATAGCAGGGCAGCGCCTCCATGGCCCCGGTGCGGCCAAGGCTCCTCCGCACGGTCATCCTCCAGCATCACAGCTCTGGGGGTCAAACACGAGCCCCCACGGGCAGGAGCTGTCTCCACCTCCTGAAACAGTGGGCTGGGAGCGCGGGCAGCAACCAGGGGCGTCAGTCCAGGATCCATTCCGGGAAGAGAGTTCTAGAAAGCTCTGCTGCCATGGACGAGCTCCGGGCCATCCTACCCGAGGACATGGGGAGGGCATGGCATGGCGGCCTCGTCTGGGGATGGGAGAGGGAGGGGCCACCACCCGCTGAGGGCCACTCACGACTTGGATCTCAGCTGATGAGGAAGAAGGTTCTGGGCTGCGGGGTCACTGCTGTGACGAGAGAGATGGCCGCGCCAGCACAGGGTCCTCCCGCCGCGGCCCTGAGATTGCTAGTCCCCGGCTCTGACTCACGGCCCCGGGTGCACTGCTTCTGCTCTCGTGATGCAGCTCCCAGCAGAGTTCCGTCGCCTGTATGCTGGCGTGCTGTGTGCGTGGGCTGTCCGGCCGTGGACGCGCAGGGTCTGCGTGCTTCGGGCGGTATCCCAGAGCCTGCCCAGGCTTCCCAGGTTAGGGTGCCCGTGCTGGGACGGCACACCCTCCCTTTGCCAGCTGCTGTGGACTGAATGGTTGTGTCCCCCAATGCATGTGCTGAAATCCATCCCCATGTGGTGGTGGGAGGAGGTGGGGCCTTCGGCCGGCGATGAGGTCATGGGGGTGGAGTTCCCATGAAGAGGCCAGGGCGCTCCTGGCCCCCTCCAGCCCCGCGAGGACACAGGACGGCGGCCTCACCAGAACCTGTCCCGGCCAGCACGCTGATGGACGCTGTCCCGCCGGAGCTGTGGGAATAGAGTTCTGCTACGGTACTTTGCTAGAGCAGCCGGTCACTCCTTTGTTCATTCACATAGTATTTGAGGGACAGTGGGGTGCCAGGCCCTGCAGCCAACTGGGGGGTGGGGGGGGCAGCAACTGGGAGAACAAACATGTACCGTCCAAGCTAAAGGAACACGTGGACCCGCGCCACCTGTTCTGGCTGCTCAGGTGACAGGTGGCCCGCTGAGCCCAGGCAGAAGGGCAGCGCCAGGCGCTCAGGGGAGCCTGCCTATCTGTGCCAGAGCAGACAGCCTGTCCCCACAGGCCCTGGCTCCCGGGCTGGCCCCATTCACAGTTCTGCAAATTGCCATGATTTGCGTGGCGGAAGGGGCGGGCGGCGGGCAGGGAGGGAATGAATGGCGCATTTGCTTTCCTCAAAGGCTGCGGCTGCTTCAGCCAGATGCACTCCCGCCAACAAAACCCCCAGCTCACAGGCTTGCAGCTCTGCGAGTCCAACAAATGAACCAATTATGTCTTTGTGACGAACCATTATTAGGAGGGAGATTAAATTCCTTTCGTGGGTGGAGGAATGGTGCAGACGGAGCGGCCTGTGACAGGCGGAGGCCTGCCTCCGGGACAGCCCCCACGCCCCCCTAGGCCGGCTGGCCGCCCCAGGCCTGTGGCAGGGGTTCCAGGTGACCAGCGGGAAACAGCCCTGCCCAAGAAGAGGCCGTGCTCTGGCCGCCTTGCTCCTCGCTCCAAGCCTGGAAACACAGCGATCTAGGCCCTTCCCCCGCACCGAGCCGTCCGTGCGCACATGCCTGGAGAGCGGCAGTCTCGTGTCCACTGGGCCTATGTCTCGTGGAAGCCCATCGCAAGAGACACCGGGGTGGAGGGAAGCACGGCCTGTAACCGACATGGCTGCCATGCTCCGGACACGCTGGGGACAGCACTGGCACCGCCCGGGCAGCGGGCTGCACTTGCCTGTCCCCCTTACCTAACCCACTGATTTTGTCCTGGACGGAACCACAGCCAGGCTGGTGGCACAGTGGGGCTGAGTGGGACGGTGGCACAGGATCCCGACATCTTTTCTGAGTCCCACTTGCTCCTGATCACAGCCATTCCTGACGAAAGCCCCAGGAGGGGCCTGGCTGAAGGAGCACAGGGTCACATCCAGCCCTGACCAGTTTGGCTCTATGGTAAGAGCATTGGCCCTTGAACTGAAGGGTCGTGGGTTCAATTCCTGGCCAAAAGCATGTACCTGGGTTGCAGGTTCGATCCCCAGCCCCGGTCGGGGCAGGTGCAGGAGGCAATCGATTGATGTGTCTCTCTCACATCAATGTTTCTCTCTCTCTCTCTCTCTCTCTCTCTCTCTCTCTCTCTCTCTTTTCCTCCCACTCTCTATAAAAAAAAAAAAAAATCAGTGGAAAAATACCCTCAGGTGAGGATTAACAACAACAACAACAAAAGTGTCACATCCTGGGGCTTAAGCCCAGAGCACAAGGTCCCTCCAAGCCCAGCAGCTGATCAGTTTGGGAAGAAACAGCCAAACGCTGGCTGAGTTGGGGTGAGTCCCTTTCCCTTAGGGCCGTGGTCGGCAAACTGCCTTGGGGGCCTCAGAGGATACAAGTGGCCCTGCTCCCAGCCCTCCTCCATCGGGCCCAGGTTCTGGGTCCACCATAATGAGATTTACCTGGAGCAGGGAAGGGGCTAATTCTACTGAGAAGAGCCCAGACGCTGGGTACAGAGCCAGACGTCCACAGAGCCCAGGGCCCGATGCTGCCAGTGGCCGGTAATTCAAAATCGGGAGGGAGCAGGATATTTGCTGAACTGCCCACACAATTACATGGCAGGAAAACACTGAAATTGTGGGGCTGGAGACTCAGATGTGGCCATGACGGGCACACAGCAGACAGGCGGCAGGCCAGCGCACGGAGGGGGCAGGTCCCCAGGCCCGGCCAGGCCCCGGCTGCAGGTGGGACCTTTCTGTGCGCAGCCAGCGCTGTGGGCTCTGGCCTGTGGCGTAGCATGTCCCGGACTCCCGGGACGCCCCTGACCCGCGGCTGAGGGGATTTGAACAAATGCCAGGAAAGCCACTAACAGCGCCTATGAGGCCGGGGGCTCGGTCAGGACCAGGCTCACCCTCCCGGCTGGCGCGGAGCATGCTCTCTGGGGCGTGGCTGCTGCCAGGGCACATGTGAAGCCCCCAGAACACTCCGCACTTGGGAGCTGGCACTGTCATCCCTCAGACTCATCAGTGCCCGACACCTGAGCAGAGTGCAAACAAAGGCTTAGCAGACCCGGTCGCGTCGGCTCATGCCCGCACGGCGGGGTGAGCAGCAGCCAGTGCTGACAAAGGGTGGCCGTCACCGCGTGAGGTGCGGTGGGGACGGGGCTGGGCCCGCGTGGCCATGGTCTCTGTGGTTAGGTGACCCTCAGGCCCCTTCTTGCCCCAGTGCGGTCCACCTGCCTGCTCACGCTCTGACACTGTCCCTCCAAGGATTTGTTAAGCCCCCTTTGTTGCTACTAGGCAGACAGCCCACGGGTCGGAACCTTCTCGTGGCTCTTCAGCCAGCGGACATTTGGACACACGGCAGACAGGCCGTCAGCCTCCGTGGTGGCCACCCTGTGCAATGGCTCCCATGCAGTCCTGAGAGGTGCTGGCATGACCGAAAAGCCACCCCTCTCTCCGGCTGCTACATCCGAGTGGACATAGGCCAGGCCAAGGGGAGGGGCTCTGTCCTGTCTCTCCAGAAGGACACTCTCTCTGGGCACAGGGGGAGGGGCAGGTATGTTGGGAGACCAGCTCGCTGGGCTGGTGCCAGGGCCGCAGCTCACTCAGGAGCAGACAGGATGCAGCTCCTCAAGGGGCTTCTGTTCCACCGCGTTCGCTCTCGACTGTGTGCTGCCCCTGTGGCTCTGGCCCTGAGGGGTGGGGGAGACTCCCTTGTGTAGGCCTGGAGCCGGGGTTCCTGCAGAGTTTGGGGCTGCTCTTCATGAGAGGACAGGAGGG
>NW_005875571.1:0-11800 GCF_000147115.1 Myotis lucifugus | reverse complement strand
TGCTCTCACATTGAGGTTTCTCTCTCTCCTTTCCTCTCTCTGTAAAAATCAATAAAAATATTTTTTTTAAAAAAAGAAGAAAAAGATGGAGCTAAGGTGCCAAGCTCCGTGTGGCGATGAGTGGTGGTCTCATCACCTCCCCTGTGACCTCTCCTGTCAAAGGCCCCAAGGCCCTGCTAGGGGTCGAAGTGTGTCCCTAACCCCCAGGACCACAGCATGGGACGTGTTAGGGTCATGGCAGGTGTAACTAGTCACAGTCACCCTTGAGGAGGACGGGCCCCTGGGCCAGCAGGACTGCTGTCCTCACAATAGGGCCATGTGGACAGACGTGCAGAGGGAAGACGACGCCAAGGCGTGGAGAGAAGACGGCCGTGGACAAGCCAAGGAGAAACCAACGCTGCGGATGTCAGACTCGAGCCTCCAGAACCGTGAGACCACCGTTTCTGTTGCAGAAGCATCTAATTTAGGGCACTGTGCTACCACCCCTCCTTGGTGCCGGCGATCGCGTTTCCCAGGTGCTCAACAGGTACTTGTTATTGGTCCAAAGTGCATGCCACCCTCTTGTGAACAGGGTGCTAGAAGCCTGAAATCGGTGCAGCCCTGCAGCCGAAAGCATCCTGTCCCGTCTGCTGGTGTCCACACAGATGACCTCTCTGGATGTGCGACAGCCTAACGGCCAGGCTGAGGAGCCCCTGGGGCACTGTCCGGCTGCTAGGGGCCACCACAGCCATCAAAGCAACCTGGGGTGCTGAGACGTAAGCCACTGGCATGAATTCAACAACAGTCCCTAGTCCTCGATGCAAGCCTGATTCAGAAATGCTATTTTCACTTCTTTATAGCATTCAGATAGAATGAATCTCCCATAGACAGAGCCTGGAATGGAGATTTCCAACAGCCGGCATATCCTGTGATTAGCATGACATGTTTTCCGCTCAGAGGGGGCTGCATGGGGACGGAGTACAGTGTCGAAAACCTATTGGTTTCCATTGTGGTGGTGCAGCTAGGAAGTCTTAAACTATGCAGCCAAGGGATTCAACATTTACCTGCATGACATGTCAGGTCGGCCAGCTCTCCAGCAAACTAGTCAACCCCAGGCCTGGACTTGAGGGTAAGAGCTGTGTGCTGTGCCTTACTCTATGTAAACAAATACAGGCGGGGGTGGGGGGGGGGTGGGGGGGAGAGATCAACAAAAGGACTTGTATGCATGCATATGAGCATAAACAATGGACAAAGACAGTAGGGGGTGAGGGCATGCGCTAGGGGGTGGGAGCAGGCGGGGAGAGGTCAATGGGGGGAAAAGGAGACACATGTAACACTTTAAACCAGCGGTGGCCAACTGGTGGTCCACGGGCCACTGGTGGTCTGTGAGGTCCAAAAGGTTGGCGACCGCTGCTTTAAACGATAATTTAAATTAAAAAAATAAACAAAAAAAAAACAAATACCTGTTTCTCACCCAACCCCTTTATTGACCAATTCATGGGATCCTTTTGACCATTATTAATATTTTACCCACTAATTAAAAAAAATAGGTTTGATTGAATTATTCTGGGTTAAATACATGTGGCTCTCAGTGTCCCCTAGAAGGTGGAAGTGGTAGAATCCTGTGTTGCTCTGAAGGAGCTACTATATCTATTTCTGGGGCTTCCATAGTGAAGTGCTGCAAACTGGACAGCTTAAAGCGACAGAAATTGCTTTCTGAATATTTCCTCCTTTCAGCTTCCCCCTGTGGTATTTTTGGACCTGCCATCTGATAAAATGCTGGACATACTGAAGCAATCCTCCACATCACCTACATTTTCTTTCTTATTTTCCATACTAGAGGCCTGGTGCATGAAATTCGTGTGGGGGAGGGGGTGGTCCCTCAGCCCAGCCTGCACCCTCTTGCAATCCGGGACCTCTCGGGTGATGTCTGACTGCCAGTTTAGGCCTGATCCTGGGCATCAGGCCTAAACTGGCAGTCGGACATCGCTCTTATAATCTGGGACCACTGACTCATAACTGCTCGCCTGCCTGCCTGATTGCCCATAACCGCTCGCCTGCCTGATCATCCCTAACCGCCTCTGCCTCAGCCCCTGCCGTGGTGGCTTTGTCCAGAAGTAAAACCGGAATGATGTCTGGAAGGTTGTTCTGCTGTCGGGTCTAATTAGCATATTATGCTTTTTTTTATTATAGAAGATTTTTATCCTGGAAGATTTCCTTCCCAGGTCTCATTCCGCTCCAGAGGCCAGAGGTCCACATGGAGGTGTTGGCAGGTTGGCTCCTTCTTGGGGCTCAGAGCGAGAACGCCCCACACTCTCTCCTAATTCCTGGTTGCTTGTGACCTGGGAGTGTCTTGGCTTGAAATCACGGACCCCGGTCTCTGCCTCCGTCCTCCCAGGGCCGTCCCCCTGCCCCCTCACCCATGTGCCTGCGCTGTCACCTGGCTCTCCTCTGAGTATGTCTATGTCTAGTCTCCTTTTCGTATAACTTACACCTTAATCGTATCTGCAAAGACCCCATTTCCAAATAAGGTCACGTGCACAGGTACCGGGGTTCGAGCCTCTCTCTCCCTTTGTTCTTGTTTTGTTGTTGGGTGTTTTTTTTTTTTTTTGTATTTTTATTGATTTTAGAGAGAGAGGGAGAGATAGAAACACCAATGATGAGAGAGAATCATTGATCGTCTGCCTCCTGCACGCCCCCTACTGGGGATCGAGCCTGCAACCCGGGCATGTGCCCTGACTGGGAATCGAACCATGACCTCCTGGTTCATAGGTTGATGCCCAACCACTGAGCCATGCCAGCTGGGCTGAGCATCTCTTTATGGGGAATATAACTCAACCCCAACTAGCTGCTACCAAGTCCTACCAACACTGGCTGGGTTACACCATAGGAAGTGGGGATCCAGGGCTCTCAGATCCTGAGCCCACATCCTCAGCCCATGACCACACGCGCTGATGTCACTCTAACATCAGAGGATCCTGAAGGCTGGTTATGTTGAAATATGCCAACGACGTCCTCTAGCCCCGAGACCCACAGAGCCCGGGAGCCTAAGCTCTCAGTCCTGGTCCCAACAGGCAGGCCAGCGTCTCGGCCACCAGGTGAGTGGAGACCCGCCTGGTGATGTCCGTGCCACGGAGCCGGCCCGGGCAGCCTTCCTCTGTTTGCCTGCAAAGCCACCCATCGCACATGGAGCCGTTCTGAGCACCTAACGGATGTGGCTTCGCATGAAGTTTGGAATGAGCAAGAAAATACACATTTACCAGAACATGGGCTGCAGTGGGGTGTCCGGGTGCCGAGTGTCAGTGCACCATGGGCCCGTGTGGAGTCTCGGGGCCGCGGGCTGTCGGTTTCTCAGGCTCATGTGAATAATGTTCCCCGTGTGCAGCAACAAGAAAAAGTGGTGGTGGAATGGCTTGTAATGGCTTGTAGGGAAACATATCCATGAAGGAGGAAAGAGAAGAAAACAACCACGAGGGGCAAAAAGGCTAAAAGCAAATGGACAAGGATACCCCTTAAGCCCCACAATCTGCAGGGATTTGTAACTCGGCAAAGCCCTCAAGAAAAACACGCATCAAAAAGGGAGCGAGACCCTCAGCCACATTCCTAAACAAGTTGTCTTTTCCGGCAGTGAAAAGGGGCTAGGACTGTACATACGCGCTATCGCGCTCCGGCGTGGCCGCTTCTTTCATTTCTTTCTTGAAATTTTACAAAGCAAACAATGGCTGCCTTCTGATCCATTCTGGACCAGCCCCATATCTAATCACCTCGGAGCCAAAGCCAGATGGGCCGTGCAAACGTGGAGAGAGTAATGCTGAGATAAGGAAAACAGGAAATCGGGGGGCGATGATGAGGAAACTGATATCCCAACGGTAATCCGAGCGGCCAAGTCTCTAAACCTTCCTGCGCCATAAACAGGGTTTCTCGGATGTGTTTCCTCTCGCCTCCCTTGCGAACTGGCAGCGGGTGGGACCCGCGAGTGCAGATCAGCATCTTTCTCTTTCTCACTCCTGTGTGCCCGGCTGCAGGGCTGCCCAGGTGCTCCCACCTGCTCTCCCACCTGCTCCCGCTGAGGTCTGTGTGGTCCGCCCGTCAGTGAAGCCGCCCAGGGAAGGGGCAGATGGATCCACTCGGTTTCCCTGTTGGTCCGTCTAGACCAGGCTCATTCACACGTGGGCCCCCCACTCTTTCTCATGGGGGGTGGCTGTCCTGTGCCTGCTAGGACGTGTAGCTACCACCTCCGGCCTCCACGAGATGCCGATAGCACTTCCTTCGGTGGGGACGGTTCAATGTGTCTCCTGACACCCATGTCCCTGGGAGGGGGCGCAGTGGCCCGCAGCTGAGCAGCACTTCTTTCTACGCAAACTTTGCTAGAGAGAGCTCAGCGCATGCACTGCAGCGTGATTTCATTCACCTTCCCAGAGAGAATTCGTTCAGAGGCTGTGGACTGACTGTCACCTCCTCCAGAAGGCCTCCCTGACTGCTCTATCCACATTCACTATCAATGTTACTTATTCATCAGGTTTATTGCTTTGTTATGTTTTTTTTTTTCCTCACCCGAGGATATTTTCCCATTGATTTTTAGAGAGAGTGGAAGAGAGAGGGAAAGACAGAGAAATATTGATGTGAGAAAAACACATTGATTGGTTGTCTCCTGCACGCACCCTGACCAGGGCCCGGGCCAGGGAGGAGGTACGTGCCCTTGATCAGAATCAAACCCAGGACCCTTCGGTCTGCAGGCTGACATTCTATCCACTGAGCCAAACCAGCTAGGGCATCAGGTTTATCTATAATAATAAAAGCGTAATATGCTAATTAGACCGGACAGCTGAACGACCTTCTGGACGTCCTTTTGGACGAAGCCGTGACAGCAGGGGCCAAGGCAGAGGTGGTTAGGGGTATCAGGCAAGTAGGCAGGCGAGTGCACCGGGCCTCTAGTTGTGTAATAATCTGTCTCCCCTACTAGAATAGCTGTAATCTAAGCACACAGTGGGTGTTTAAAAAACACTTGTTCAAGAAATGAATGGATGAACACCAAATTCTCATGGTGCAGACAATGAAGAGTCACATTCTCCACGTAACCGGAGTGCTGGTGAGGCAGCTCCGGGGTTTGCTGACTCAGCGGGGCCACAGCCACCGGCTCGGGGGTCCTGTCCCAGCTCTGCTTCCCACCCACCAATGCCCAGCGTGGGAGGAGGCATGGTCTCCTCCCCTCTCTTTTCAAAAGCAAGGACGCTTTTCCATAACCCCCATCACCCCTCACTGATTCCCCGTCACACACATCTCATCGGCCAAAACGGAGCCCCAAGTTCATCCTTCAATCAATCATCTGCAAGGGAAATGGGGGGGCCTTGGGAGGGACAGACATCGGTTTTGCTCCTCAGCGCAGAAGGAATACTTTCCCCGAAGAGCGGAGACCTGAACGAAAGCACAGACGTGGCAGCCGGGGGCAGAAGCAGGGACTCAGCAGACCCGGTCAGGCCCAGGACCGCGGGGGCAGAAGGACCGATGCCTGTGCAGGTCACACGGCCACAGAGTCCTGTCCTGAGCACCCCCGCCTCTGGCCCTGCCTCCTCGGCTGCCCTTCAGCTCAGAGCCCATTCTGTGTCCTGTTCATAGGACCGGGCACCCGGTCTGGGCTCCTCAACGTCTTAAAGGTCTTTCATCACCAAGGAATGAATCTCTAATGCCAAACAGCAGATGCGTGGGTGCAACACAGGAGGACAAATGACTTCTCTGGGTGTCCCTGAGAGCACCCCTTCAAGGCGCAGCCCCTCTACCACTCCACCGAGTCCATACGGAATCCTCTCTCTGCGGCCGATTCTCTGGTGCCGGGCCCCTTGCCGCCTTGTTCGCACTGCACCCCAATGCCTGGTCCATGGGAGGCACCTGGCTCAGTATCTTTGTTGAATGAATGGATGAGCTCCGTCTTCCAGCTTCTCTAGCGCGGGGCATCACGGGACATCATGGAAAATCATGGGACATCACAGGACATCATGGGACATCCCTGAGCCTAAGTCTACTCATCTGTAGAGTGGGGATGATGACTCCCACTTCAGGGGAGGCTGGGGATTAAATGAGATCAAAGGCGCACAGTGCCTGGCCTCTGTCTGTCTATCTACCTGCCTCCCTGTCCACGCATTTCCTACATCTCTCTCCACCGGTTCTGTTTCTTGGAGGACACTCAGGCAGGTGTCATTTCTATTCAAATGTTCCCCCCAATTAAAGAGACATCTGACACAGAGTGCTGTGGATAAGTCCTTTCTACTCATAGATAAACATAATCTTGATCTGTATATTTTTAAAAATTATCTTTAATGAACTAAAAATTATTCTTCTCTTACCATATGAATCTTAAAAAACCCAAAATGGATGAATAAACTAAACGAGACAGAACAGACCCATATGTACAGAGAACAAACTGACGGCTGCCAAAGGGAACGGGAAGAATAAATAAATATATGAAGAATGAATGAATGAATGAAACAATGAAAATGGCTCTCCTCTTGAGCAGCACACCAGCAAATTTCCCCTAAAACTTCCGTCTGGATTCCTGCCGGAACCAGGAAGGAGCGTCCACTCCCATCAGCCCTTACGAAGCACCTACTATGTGCCAGGACCTGTGCTCAGTGCTGAGCACACCAAACACGGCCCCTGCCCTCCTGGCAGATGCAGAGATGGATCATATTTGAGGTTTTTTTAATCAGAGTCGTGTGTGTGTGTGTGTGTGTGTGTGTGTGTGTGTGTTAGAATGGGGGTGGGGGCAGGGGGAGAGGAAGAGGGAGAGAGAGAGAGCGGGAGCGAGCGCTTGCTCCTGACATGCCCAGGAGGAACCATTAAAAACAAGCCTCCATCATTCGTTTCCCCAACAACCGTCTCAAACACTTCATTAGGGAGAAACAGCTCGTTTTCCTCGGGAGAGCCAGTACCATATTGTTTTTCAATGTTTCAAACCCATAAACAAACACTCCTGTTTCTAAAACCCCATTTAACTCAAGAATCATCTGTCTTCATCCCAAACGCACAATTTAGGCCTCTTGTTCCAAAAAAAACACCCAAACCCCACACCCACTGAGCGGACGGTGGCGACCATTCCATCAAACCCGAGAGGACAGGGTCAGCTTTCAGACGGTGACGCCGGGAGCGCCATGCCTGCGCGTTACCCGATAGCAGCACCAGGGCACAGGAAATGTCCCAGGGGACCCGGGTGCGGGCACAGGAAGGACGCTTTGAGCGGGACATTGAGGAGTCGAGTAAAACCCTTCCTTGTCAAAGTGAACCAGGGTTTAATGACAGCCTCACAAGTGGTCTGAAGCCAGGGACTGTTAATTTGTGTGATCCCACACCTGCGAGAGAGCGCCCCGCCTGGCATATTTCGGGGGCACACCCCAAGAGCACTCACGGAAATACCTTTCCCCTAACCTGCCAGAACCTGAGCCCCAAATGTATTTTCCTACTGACTGTTTGCTTAACTCTGCGGGGTCAGAGCTCCGTCACAGCCGGGGTGAGCCCAGGCTCCGGCTGCTTCCTGGTCACAGAGGATCCGGGTGAGAGGCAGAGTCCCTCTCACAGGAAACCACACCCCCTCCGAGCACAGGCCGGGGAGCACTCAGCCGTGGGAAGGAGGGCAGTCCTGGTACCTGCTCCTGGAGGGACTGTGGATGGGCCCTGAAGACACTCGACGGAGGGGAAGACCACGGATCGGATCGCTTGCGTTCGGGTGAACGTGCAGGACACGCGCATCCATAGAGAAGGGAGGAACTTGGCGGTTGTGGGGGCTGGGAGGCGAGGAGTGTGGGGAGCAGCAGCGTAATGGGGTTCTTTTGGGGGTGCTGAGAGGGCTTAGATGGGGGAGTGGCTGCACGACACTGGGGATGACTAAGTGCCACTGAATTTTCCATTTAAAAATGGCCAATTTCACGTTTGTGAATTTCACCTGAAAACACACACAAACACATTCCTCGCAGCCTGCAAAGAGGCCACGGCTTCACCCTTCGGTTTCCCGGGGTCGGACCTGAGTGGTGCACTTCTGTCTCCCATCAGCGCCTTTCCGGGACACACGAGACCCACATCGGGGTGTGGAGGAGAAAGCCAGCCAGACGCCAGCTCCCTGTAAGTCCCCGAGGAGGAGCCGCTCGCCCCACGCGGAGGCGAATGCGTGTGACCCAGGCATCGGGCGGGCCTTACGTGCCCGCTTCCCCCCCCCCCCCCATCACCCTCCCTGCCTCAGGGCCTGAGATGGAAAGAAGACCTTTCTTGGCCCCAAGGCCCCGCTGGCAGAGGATGCTGTCCCTGGAGGCCTCACCTGAAGCAGAAGTCCGAGTCCCAGGTCCTCTGTGCTGAAGTGGCCGGGAACCAGGGCTGAGACCGGTCCAGTGGGACTCGGCCCGGGAGCCCCGCCTCGGCCAGGGGGTTCCTGCTGTCAGATCCCAGCTCCCTGGGGCCTGACCCTGGGCCTTTTCATTGTTTCCCTCCTCCAGCCTTTGGTGGCGTGTGTACCCGCGGCTGTTCCGGGTCCGCTTGGCCCACCCACTTTGCCAGAAGCGAAGCCCATTGTAGACACCGAGTAAAACACTGTCAAAACGCAGAACAACAGAAACACACCGGTGATCTGTAATCTCAGAAAATGAGGAGCAGCCCAGCCAGCGTGGCTCAGTGCTTGAGGGGTGACCTATGAACCAGGAGGTGAAGGTTTGAGTCCCAGTCAGGGCACAGGCCCGGGTTGCGGGCTGTATCTCCAGTGTGGGCCGTGCAGGAGGCAGCCGGTCAGTGATTCTTCCTTATCATTGATGTTTCTATCTCTCTCTCCCTCTCCCTTCCTCTCTGAAATCAATAATAATAATTAAAAAAGTAAATAAATACATAAGTTTATAGAAAAAAGAAAGTGAGGGGCCGAGGTTAGGTCGCCTGCCCATTGCTCTCCACGTAGCTGATTGGCAACCCAGAGACATCGCAGGCCCCCTGCCCCCCTGTCCTTCCCGATTTAACTGATGAGTCTGCCCCATCAGCTGAGAGAGAGCCCGCCCGGCACGTGGAGAACGGCACTCGCCCACCTCCCAGCAGGGATGCGGGGCTGCTGAGCCGCCCTCCCTCACTTGACGTTCATCTTGTTGTGGAGAGAAAGCCACGGTGTGCTTGCCGCTGCCCTGCGGACCCTGAGGTGCAGGCAGGGACCCGCGGCTGGCGCACAGGTGTGCTGCCCCTGTGCGCGGCCGTTCACGCTTCCAATCGGCCTGTTTCCAGCAAAGGAAGAGGGAAGCCAGGTGTCCCAGCGCTGGGAACGCTGGCTCTGTCCGCCTACATCCTCGGCACTCACAGGCTCCATGTACTCCAGGGCCCCCGCCCCCGCCTCCTCCCACCGCCGTAGACCCGCATGGCATGAACGGCTTTGGAGACTTTCCTTGGCTCAACCTCAGCCCTGCCCGCCCCCAGGTGCCAACTTCTTCCCCTGCCCCAGATCCAAGCTGCAGAAGCCCACAGCCTCCCGGCCTCCCGAGCCCTGCCCAGCAGTCGAATGGCTCGTGGGTAGAGGCTTCCCAGGGCGACTACTGTCATTAATGCCTTGTCATTCCCCCAGGCTCCCCCTCCCCTGCCCCCAAGCCCAGCCCAATAGCAAACCTGGGCCCTGTGTCTCACCGAAAGGCAAGCCGGGTCTTGGGGTGCACCCTCGCCCCGAGTTCACCAACGAGTAGGCCTCTTCCCCTTGGCACAAACACAGGGTCAGTTTGCCTTCCAGAGACCAAAGCCCCAGGGTAGGCCCGCACCGGCACCAGATCCCACCGGTGGGCTTGACTCTACCGCAGCCTAGAGCCCCATCGGGTCAAGAGAGACACGGGGGCCTGACCAGTGGCTCAGGGGTTGAGCGTCGGCACAGGAACCAGGAGGTCACCGGTTCGATTCCCAGTCAGGGCACATGCCTGGGCTGCAGGCTCCATCCCCAGTGTGGGCGTGCAAGAGGCAGTCGATTGATGGTTCTCTCTCATCATTGATGTTTCTATCTCTTTCTCCCTCTCACTCTCCCTCTCTCTCTAAAAATCAATTAAAACATTTGAGAGAGAGAGAGAGAGAGAATGCCAGGGGAATGTTTAGGGCATTGACCGCGAGGAGAGAGGGAACCCGAAAAGGCCTTCACAGCACAGCATGTAACACGCTGCCTGGAGCCGTGTGGGCACCCATCCCTGTGCTGGCCTCTGTCATCCCAGCCCCTGGCCGTGGAGATGCCAGCCTTACCCCTCCCTCAAGGGGATCTCCCAGGTCTGAATCTGAAGGAAGCTGGGCAGACACGTCTTCCCCTCGTCCTCACAGCAACGCTCTACGCCCCCCCCCAACCCCCACACACACCTGACCATCGACAGCGCTGGACTCTCTGTGTCATTTAGTGGCGACCAGTGGCCTTTGGAAAGGTTATTCTCTTACAGAAAACGCGCCACCCGGGGCCAGCCCCCCTGTGCGCTTCTTGACTCACGCGTGCTCGCTCCCCTTCCCAGGACTGACGGTGACAGCTCCCCGCGGGGCCTTCTTATATATATTTACAGTCGTTTCCGGAGCGCATCCTTAATCCAAGGGCCATGACTCATTGACGCAGGCCGGAATATTATTGAGGAACTCGTTAAAATGTTAATAGCTTCTGTCTGGATGTATCGATCGTGATGTCAACGATTCTTGGAACAATAAACAAAGGTGAGTCTTTCAATTTTCTCTTTCAGCCACGAGGAGCGGTAAGCGAGCTGAGGAGCGTCTGAGGGGAAATTGTCACCTGGGAGGCCTCCAGGTGAACGGGGAGCAAACCAGGAGGGAGCCGTCAAGCTCTGTGACGAAAAATGCCAAGACAGACAGTGTTGAGCTCAAACTCAAATGCTGGGGGGACAGACCCCCAGCCTTGGGCTGTGCTTTTATCCCAGATGTTCCTAAGTAAACCAGTCGGCCAGGGGGGTTGAATCCACAACCTGAACACTACCTCTTGGCTTCCCACCGGCTCGGGGCAACTGGCGGCCCAACAGCCAAGCCTGAGAGGGGCCGGCATCCAGGCGCCACGCTCACCTTCCCGGGACTCGCGCGGGTGGGCCACCTCCCGGCCATCGCCGCCGGCTCACTGAGCTCTCTGCCTTTCTGACCTTGAACACGCCGAGGTCATGGCTTTTTGGCCTTCTGCCCTTGCTCTTCCTTCTGCCTGGAAGGTTCTTCCCGCCTCAGACCCTGGGGGGCCGGCTCCTTCACAGCCAGCTCTCAACCCACCGGTCACTCCTGGGCACACTTCCTGGACGCCCCCCGGAAACACTCCCCCAGCACACGCCCCAACCCAGGCCTTCCCTAACAACGGACCCGCCTGCCATCCTCTCGGAAGTCATTCTTGTTTTTTGTCAACCTGTTGTTGTTGTCTTTCCTTTTTGATTTTTTAAATATATTTTTATTGATTTCAGAGAGGAAGGGAGAGGGAGAAAGAGATAGCAACACCAATGATGCGAGAGAATCATGGATCGGCTGCCTCCTGCACACCCCCTATTGGGGACGGAGCCCACAACCCTGGCATGTGCCCTGACTGGAAATTGCACCGTGACCTCTTGGTTCATAGGTCAACCCTCAACCAACTGAGCTACACTGGCCGTGCTGTTGTTATTTTATGTCTCTTCCCAAGAGGGCTGTAGGAACCATGTCAATCCGATCCCTCACCAAGGCCCCAGCAATTGATCCATATCGGGCACATAGTAGGCCCTCACTACATACTGGTTGAATAAATGAATGAGAAGCCCCCTAAGACAGTGGTCGGCAAACTGCGGCTTAAGCAAACCGCGGCTCGCGAGCCACATGCGGCTCTTTGGCCCCT
>NW_005875570.1:0-11801 GCF_000147115.1 Myotis lucifugus | reverse complement strand
ACAAATGATATTAATGCCTTACTTTTTACAGAACCAGATACTTTGAGCCTTTATCAGATTTTTACTGTTTCTTAACTTCTTATGACATCATTTCTGTCTTATGCAATTAAAATATATGGTCCATCATTATACTACTTTCCTATGACCTCAATTTTCTTATTACTGCCTCTCTCCATTATATTCCTTTTCTGCAAAATTCCAAACCTTTTATGTGTCTCTACATATTTCACACTTGTGCATAAACACCTGACTATTTTTGCTTCCTTGTCTCATATTCAATGCAATTTACTAATTTTAAAAATCCTAGAAATTGACCTGAAATCTCAGTAACTTCTTATAATTTTTACCTTATTTTTTCAATATCCTTGACAACCATTTCATACCTATCTTTTCTCAAACCTCCACCCCTTTCATCACACTCCAATTGAGGTCTTTCTTTCAAATTTCAATACAAATGCAGCAAGAGAACTGCCTGCATATCATTGACCTACACCCATATAGTTCAGTCTTCTCTCCTGCTGTATTGATTCCTCCTAGCTGCAGCTAATCCCTCTCCCCGTGGACAGAATCACCTACTTTTCTCTCACCTATGCAACATTATTCTAGAAACTATCTTTTTTCTTGCCTAGATGATCACTTTTCCCTCCTTGATCAATTCATCCCACTTGTTCACAAACATACTCTATACTCTGACAACCTCTAGAAATCTCCTTAGTTGTTACTTCACATTGTTGATCTTTGTAAAATGAAACTTAAAAGAGATATTTAGATCAGTGCTTCAGAAACTACAATTTTATAGAAATCATTGGGAACCTTGTTAAATTGTTCTGTAGTAAGTCTGGAGTGGGGTTTGAAATTCTGCGTTATCTAATGAGATGTCAGTGAAACCTTGATGCTTATGGTTCAGGGACTACACTTTGAACAGTCACATATTTTTCTCATTCCCTCTTGGCCCCATGCAAATAGATGTTTATTCCCACAACTCTCTAGAAACATCACTAATAATGGCTATTTAAATCTCCCTTGCTAAACCTAATTGCTAATTAATTCAGTGTAACTCAATGTTTTTCTTATACACAAGTCATCAAACGTCTGGTATATCTGCATTATAGATTTTTTCCAAGTAATGACTCAAGAATCCAGTCTGCTGGAATATTTCACATAAACCAAGTAGAATGTATGATTTCCAGGCATTCAGTGCAAGAGTGAGAGATGAAAGAATGGGTATTAGAACTAAAAGGCTTTGGCCTGACTGGACACCCAGGACTTCTACTAAGATGCCATTAGCTAGAACATTAGGACATATAAAGGAAGCTCAGGTAGACTTTGGAAAAGGAGGTGAGCTTTACCGTCTCTGCTGCAGTTTCCCAATTCCAATCTGTTTGTCACTAGAGAAGGAACAGCCAGCTATCTATCTGGTTGTTGACTCCTTCTTCTCTATTTGATGTATCATTTCTGGTCATTTTGATTCTGTGCTCCTGTCCCATGCTACTTTGCACCAAGTTTCCTTTTAATTTCCCAGAGTAAAAGTCCATGAGAACTTAGATTTTTTTCAAGGGCATTATAAGTAATAACGATAATACTAAATAATAATAATAATAATGATGAAGAAAATAATGGTTGCTAGTGTTATAAAAATGGTAGGGGAGAAGAGATGAATAAAAATATAATGGGATAAGGAAATCTTTATGATGATGAAATAGTTCTCTATTTTAATAGAGGTGGTGGTTACCTGAATCTAAACATGATAAAATGGCAAAGAACTATATCCACATATTGTACTAATGTTGATTTCCTAGTTTTGATATTATATTATGGTTTTATAAGGTGGAACTGTACCTAGAACCTCGTAATACTATCTTTGCAACTTTATGTGTATTATTTCTAAATAAATGCTAAAAATATGCACATTTTACTATTTTACTCTATGGAATACTTTGGAAAATGCCATGAAAATATCCACAAACGTATATTTCTACATTGGGAGAATGTTAATTTGTAAAAGCCAAAGCAATATATTATTTATTTGTGTCTTTTTACTTTCTACATATGATACAGGACCACATACTGTTTTATCCTATAGTAGGAATATTGTACTTACGCTAACAATGAAATTATATTTTAGTCTTCTACCTTCTTTACAGAACTAATCTTGTGGGCATATATAATGAAAAGAGTATGGAGTTATAATAGGGTTATGTGGGATGCACAAATTTTTATTATTAACCTGGCATTAATTAACCAACTGTGTGATATGTTTCTAGTCACTTAACCTCTAGTAAAACTAGCTTCTTACTTTAAAGAACATACTGATATAAAACTGGGTAATAATTGCCTTTTATAGTTTTAAGGTTTGTCTTAAGAATTTTATAAAAAAAGTATAGCTGTAAGTGCTATGGAAATGTCAAGCATTACATACATATAAAGTAGAATT
Organism: Myotis lucifugus; assembly: GCF_000147115.1. NCBI lineage: Eukaryota > Metazoa > Chordata > Mammalia > Chiroptera > Vespertilionidae > Myotis > Myotis lucifugus. The sequence goes on along the minus strand of NW_005875570.1, from coordinate 9,367 downwards.
ATTCAAACGATTACTTACAAACATTTTTCTTTAATATAATTGCATGTCATTCTCTATATTTAATGATCTAATAAGATATTATGCTAATACATCATAACATTGAGAAACATACATCCATTCTTCTTTATGTGATCAAAATAGTTATTCATGTACTAATACCTAAAATTAGAGGTTGATTTATTTTAATACAATAATGCCAATTATACAGTTACTCAACATTTTATGCTGCCTTTGTGTCTTTATGGTTTAGAATTAGCACACAATTCAAACTTCAAATCAATTAACAGCATATCTTTTAAGTGGAGCTTGTTTTGGCTTGTATGCTATTGCTAATTAATTGAATTCTTTGTCCCTAAATTTTCTTGATGCTTCTGTTCACATAATAATGAATGAGTTTTACATGAAGTTTTTTTTTCCCAATAAACATGTAAACTTATGAGTGAAAGGGTGAGGGCTACGCCCTCCATCTTGCCCCAAATCCTCCATTTTTGGGCAGTAGCCATGTGCTCAGCAAGGAGCTTCTTCCCGGAAGCCCAAGCCTCTGCTAGCCACACCTAGGATTTCTTTAAACTAACCAATGATAATCAAGGGAAGTGCGCACCATAGATACGACCACATCCTGTGTAAGAAGACACCGACTTGTGCCTGGCCAATCAGCAGGGCCCACAGTCCTCTCTCCTCCCCTTACTATAAAACCCCTCTCCCCACAGAGCTGTCTCTCTCTCTGCCCCCCCTTGCCGCTGCGTCAGCGAGTGTGGTGGACGAGGAGCCCGAGCTAGCTCGAATAAAGACTCTAATGCTTTTGCATCGGACTCGGCTGGCTCCCTGGTGTGGTTTCTTGGGGATCCTGAAATCTGGGCATAACAATGAGTTTAGGGTTAAATAGTGAATTGGTTGACAAGTTTATGAACTTGAATACAAAGACTTTAAAACAGGGGTGGGCAAACTTTTTGACTCGAGGGACACAATGGGTTCTTAAACTGGACCGGAGGGCCGGAACAAAAGCATGGATGGAGTGTTTGTGTGAACTAATATAAATTCAAAGTAAACATCATTACATAAAAGGGTACGGTCTTTTTTTTTTAGTTTTATTCATTTCAAACAGGCCGGATCCGGCCCGTGGGCCGTAGTTTGCCCATGGCTGCTTTAAAACAAACTTCTGTAGATAATTTCTGGAGGACAAGTTGTCATTTTTAGCAAGAAGTCAGATATTTCCCCATTCAGTTCTCCCCAGCACATATATATAAATTGTCTAAATCCCTACTTAAGCTACCAATAACTCAAAAGAGTACATTTTCCTTTTGAAATTCAGGAGTTAACAGACATGATGCGAGTAGTCAGGTCACTACTGCAGGTATAGTTTAGTGACACTCTGATGTGCCTAATGACAACATACTGAATGCAATCTAATGCCTCTCAACTTTTCAATGAAACATGTTGATTCATCTTTTATAAAAACTGCAGTAAAACTCCAAACTTGGGTCTAATATCACTACTTCATTCTATTCACTTGATTAAGGTGGGGACTAGAGAGAGGCAAGTGACTTTGCCAGGGCACAGCGTTAAGGAGGCACTCACCTTCACATCGCATGAAGTGCCAAACATGCACTTACTCAACTGCAATGCTAGACAATATATAAACAAATAACCGTGCTGTAAAACAAGTCACACTAGATCTAAATAAATTAAAATTGCACAATCTATGCTCTCCATTCCTAATGGAATTAAATTAGATATTAATAGGACATTTTTGAGAAACCTTCAAATATTTGGAAATTAAACCAATTTCTAAAATAACCTGAGTTAAAGAAGAGATTACAACTGAATACATGTATACAAAACATATAAAAATTTATGGAATGTAGCTAAATCAATGCTTAGAAGTACGTTTAATTTGTAGTTCTAAATTCCTACATTAAAAAAATGAAAAAATTCTCAAATCAATATCCTACGTTTTTATCTTAAATGACTAGAAAAAGAAGAGCAAACTGAACCCCAAGGAAAGGAAATGGTGAGATTAGAGCAAAAATCATTAAAACTGAGGAGAAAATTTGATGAAACAAGATCTTGTATTTGAGAAAAATAAAATTTACATATCTTTATGATACCGAATTTTTGTACTCGAACCCGGATTCTTTGTCGGCCGGAATCGAAGAATGAGTCCATGGACAGAAAGTGTTATGCCCAGATTTCAGGATCCCCAAGAAACCAACATCAGGGAGCCAGCCAATCTGATGCAAAAGCATAAGAATCTGTATTTCAAGCTAGCTTGAGCTCCCGTCCACCAGACCCACCGACACAATTGCAAACCGAGTGGCTGAGAGAGAGAACCCCGCCTAGAGACGGGTTTTAAAGGGGAGGGTTGGAGTAAGGGGAGGAGAAAGGACTGTGATTGGCCAGGCGCAAGTCGATGTCTTGTTCCTGGGTGTGGCTAGCAGAGTCTTAGACTTCCGGGAAGAACCTTCTTGCCAAGCACGTGGCCAAGGTAAGAGGATGTAGCCCTTACCCTGGGGCAAGATGGAGGGCGTAGCCTTTACCCTGGGGCAAGGTGGAGGGCCTAGCCCTCGCCCTTTCAGAAAGTGGTATAGCAAAGATAGAGATTTATTGAAGAACAAGTACAAACTCCCACACGGGGAGAGGGAAAGAGTCCCACAGAACTGATTCTATGGGAAAAGGGTCCCAAGGAGTTCATTTTCCCTATGGTTGATAAAGACTGCAGATCCTGGTGCCTGATATCCCCTCTGATTGGTCAATATTCCCCTTCCACATGTGAGGTTATCCTTCCTCCTTCCCTCTGGGCTTTCTTCTTTTCCATCTGAATGAAGGGCTTCCTTCTCTTTATTTTGTAAATATAGACCTTTCCTGGCTACTTCCATTTCCCTTGTCCCATGTAAATGCAACTGTTGCTGCTCCCTTGTCTTATGGAGATGTAACTGCACCTGGCTTCCTTGTGTTATGGAAACATACCTTCTCTCAGTCTGCAGCCCTGCACTTTTTTATGGACCCCAATTCTAAGAAATTCCTAATCCTGCCTATGTTCCCCCTAAAATTCCTGCTTCATTTAGTTGGACTGACCAAGAAAAAAACAAAGGAAGGCACAAATTAACAAAGCCAGGATTTAAAGTGAGAACATCATTAATGACCATTCATAAATGAAAAGGATTTTATGGAAAAAACAATAAAAACAATATACTAAAAAATTAGACCACTTAAGTGAACTAGACAAATTCTTAGAAAGGTGCAAGGTACTAAACTGTCTCAAGAAGAAATAGAAAATCTATACAGACCTACCAAATATTTAAAGGATTAGTATAAATCTCTATAAACTTCATAAAAATATAGAAGATGACACATTTTATGAAGCCACTATATCCTAATACCAAAACCAAGCAAAGATATAAGATAAGAAAACTAAAACACAATATCACTTAGGAATAAACATTTTAAAACTTTAAAATATGAGCTCAGCAAATTAAATAACATGTAAAATATTTTTGTACTCTGACAAAGTGGGATTTTTTTTTGCAAGATTGCAAGATTGCTTTAATATCTGAAAATTAATTAATATAATAGACCATATTATTAACATGAAGGACAAAATCAAATAATCTTTCTAGATGCAGAAAAAAAAAACTTTTGACAAAATCCAACACACATCCTATATAATCCTATATAATCAAAAGCTAATATGCTAATTAGACCTAACAGCAGACCAACCTAGGACATCCTTCCAGAACTTCCTGATGAAGCCGGGGCTGTAAGGGCTGGCCAAGGCTGTAAGGGCCTGTGAGGGCCGAGCCCCTTACACGAATTTTGTGCATCCGGCTTCTAGTTTATTATAAAGCTCTATAGAGATTATAAAGAGAACAAAACTCTCTCAATCTGAGCAAAAGCAATTGTCCTGTTAACATCACACAAGTGATGTCGGGCTGGAAGATTTGCCCCTAAGAATGAGACAGGACTTGATAGCCACTTTTACTATGTCTAGTCAACATTATTCAGAATGTTCCAGACTGTTTGCTAGGGGGGAATAAAAGGTACAAGAAAATACTGACTGAAGAAGGGGAAGTAAAACAAGTCTTTATTAACAAGTGCCATAATCTCATATGTAGAAAATCCTAAGGAATCCCCCCCCCCAAAAAAAAAGAACTTTGGAGTAATGAGTTTATAAAACCTGCATGATACAAGATAATATACAAAAGGTAATTGTATTTCTATATCTGAGCAACAAAATTTCAAAAGTAAAGTTAAGAAAATAGTTTCCCTTACAATAGTATCAAATCGACAAAATGCTTAGGTATCTGTTTAATTCATTAAATGCAAAACTTTAACTGACAACTACAAAATATTACTGAGAGACATGAAAAAAAATCAAACAAATGGGGAGATATTGCATATTCATTGATTAAAACTCTATACTATTAACATGGTAATTCTTCCTAATTTTATTTATTGATTCATTGAAATCCCTATCAATATTCCTGCTGGCTTTTGTATAGAAATTCACAAATGCATACAAGACTTTATATGGAACAGCAAAGAAAAAAGGAAAATAGTTAGATGGCTTCCCAACCTAAAATGTAATAACAAGTTCCATTTATCCAGACAATGTATTATTGCATATGGATAGGTAGATAGGATAGGTTGGTCAGTTGATTTTCACAATAGTGAAAGAGGAAATTAAATGGATGAAAAAGTACTTTCAAAACATTTTGTTGGGACAATTTATACCAATATGTAAAGAAATTTATATATATAATTTCAAACATTCACATATATGTGCATAGGAAATAACGTATCCTTATCTCATACTATACAAAATTAAGTCAAACACATCAGAGATATAAATAAGAGCTTAAATGATAAAATTTCTAATAAAATATAAAAGAAAAACTTTATGACCATTGTTCGTCAAAGCTTTGATATACACCAAAAGCATGATAAAGCTATGTGAAAAAAAATGTTACAAAGTGAACTTAATAAAATGAAGTCCATTGGTAATTTGGAATTAAATGAAAACTGAGAAAATGACTAGAAAAAGCAAGGCAAAGCACGGCAAGGAGAAAATATTTTCAGGTCACATAAATCATATGGAATTATATTCAGATTATACAAGGAATACTCACTACTCAATACTAAATAAATACATAAAAAGACAAACAACACAATTTAAAATAGTGTAACATTTGAACAGACATTTTATTAAAGAGGATGTACAAATGTATCAGGAACATATGAGAAGATACTCAGAATTGTTAGTCTTATTGAAATGCATATTGAAACCACAAAGAAGTACTATTTCACACCCACTAGAATTATTATAAAAAAGGAGACAGACAATATCAAATGTTAGCAAAAATGTAGAGAAACAGGATACTGTATGCATTGCTGGTGTGAATTTAAAATGGCACAGTCACTTTGCAAAATAATCTGGTAATTTCTTAAAAAGTGATGCAAAAATTTACCATACACCTCAGCAATTCTAGCACTAGGAATCTGTCCAAGAGATATAAAATATATATCCACACAAATATGTGTGTGTGAATTCATTACTTATAAAAGTTAGCTGATAAAAAGTAAATCTTAAAGTTCTCATCACAAGAAAAAATTATTATGCATGATAATGAATATTAACTGAATTTATGCTCATTTCTCAATATTTACATCATTAAGTTGTACACCTGAAACTCATATAATATTAAATGTCAGTTATATCTCAATAAAAAGTACAAAGTGAAAACAAGCCAAATCTTCATTAACTGATGAATGGATGAGCAAAATGTTGAATACATTGTGAATTCCCTTTGGCAGTAAAACCAACAAAGTACTGATACATGATACAACATGAAAAATCCTCAAATTTTTTTATGATAAGCAAAAGAAGCCAATCACAAAAAACAACATATTGTACGATTCTGTTTATGTAATGTCCAGAAAATGCAAATCTATAGAGACAGTATGATTAATGGTGCCTAGGACTGGAGTTGGGAACCAAGAATCATCATAAATGAGCTCATCTTTGGGTCATGAAAATGTGCTAAAACTGGATAGTGCTGATGGTTGAAGAGCTCAATACCTTTGCAAAAGTTATTGAATTATTTATTTGAAATTGATTAATCCTATGATATATAAATTATACCACTAAAATTTTGGTAAAGAAAAGGTTCCATGAACTCTAGAGACTTTTTCTATCATAAGTTTTGCTATATATCTATGTTCATATTTTATTTTTGTGTGTGATCTTTTAAGGTCCATTCTGTGAAGAGTCAATGGGGCATTGTGTTTCTTGGTATTGTTGGAAAAGGGGAATTTGCCAAAATGAAAGCTCTGCTTACATTTGTAAATGTGCAGAAGGATTTCTCAATCAAGACTGTAAAATTGATGACAAGAAGTGTTCATTAATACCATGTCATAATGGTAATGGCTGCAATGATATTTCAAATGTAAGTTTGAATCTAACATACAAGAGAGTGGTTTTAAAACATTTTGACAGTTACCAAACTATTTCAAAATTACAAAATTTATAGTTTTCATTATTATAAATTTTCAAGCTCAAGATATCTATGTTTCTTATTTAAATTTCCTATTTTAAATGGAAACCCCAATTCCAAAAGCACTATTTAGTTTCATTTTTGCTCTTGCATCAAAATTATCCCCTATAAACAATGCAATTTTGTAAACTTTTAAATTTTAATTTATTGGTTTTTAAATTTTTAAAATTATTTGCTTATTTGATATTTTTAAATTATAACTTTTAATTTTAACATTTAAATAAATAATACTAAAAATAATTAATAGTTCACACAAATCACTCTTATTTTAGTAATATTTTTATTTGAATTCATATTTAAATCTTAAAGGTTTCTTTACTCACATGTGTGGTAGTTATGCGGGCTGTCAACTGGGACCTAAGCTGGAGCCATCAGCCAGAACCTCATCTAACTACCCTGCATGGCTTGGGGACTAGGTACCAAAATAATTAGATTGACACCGTATGGCTTTTAAATTGTCTTTGAAAGCCCCAGAGCATCACTTTTTGTATAGTCAGAACTTTCTTACATTCAAGTGGGATAAATAAAGTCCCCAACTCTCAATTAGAGGAGTGTTGAATTCACATAGTTAGGAAGTATGTGAATTGTTTTGACATTTTGGAAAGTAAAATCCCCCACATTGTTGTAAAGAAAACTTCGACTACATGCTTATGAGAATAATGTCCATCATTTCATCATCTTTGAAGTATCTCAAAACTTTAATAAAAATACTTTTTAATGTTCCCAAGGTTACCATATGCATCTGTGCAACAATATTGACAGGCAAGCTTTGTAAGAGACTTCAAACACCATGTGACTCATTTCCTTGCAAGAATAATGCAACATATATAAACTGTGAGAAAGATTATCATTGCAGGTATAATTCATTTGTTATTTTATTAAATAAAAACATATGAGTTTTAAATAAATGTTCTGTTTTAAACCTAATTTTTATTTAATAACATAATTGATTTAAAGTTAAAGTAGAAACTTTTAAATGTGATTTTATGTTGTTTAATTATTGTGGTATTGATTTTGAATAAATATTTAAGAATTTCTGAGATATAATTTGGCATACAGTTGTAAAACATATATTTTGTTTCATAATGATGATTTTTAGGATAAAAATAATATTTGAAAGTCTAGGAAAAGAGATTGATGTAAGTACCTTTAGTATTATTTATATTATATACATACAATGCTAATATTATATTTTGAAAGTATAGAGCAACCATCTCTTCCTTCAATTCACAGATCTCAGCTAACAAATTTCAGTTAGGGTCTTTAGGCAAACTTTTTAGGAAGCAGTGCTTTAGTTAAATAAGAATTGCTAAAAAAAAATTACCCATTTATAAAAGATAGAAGTGACCTAGTTATCTGGGTCTATAATTTAGTCCATCATAAATAGCTTTATAGATACTTCCCTCACAACATTAAGAAGTATAATTTGTACTCTCCACTCTTGCTTGGGTTTTATGTGACTGCTTAAAGTAAGTTCTGTTAGGCATTACTGAAAGGCAATAAATAGGCTCAAGTTTTAGAATATTCATAAAAGCAGAAAATTAAAATATCTGGTACAGGAAAGACTTAAAACACACTGGAAAAAAGTAACTTAGAACATGTATACATATCACAGTTGTACAATGGATAGTATTTCCATCAACTTTAAAGGAATCGAAACATAAGGTTTGCCCTAGCCGGTTTGGCTCAGTGGATAGAGCATTGGCCTGCAGACTGAAGTGTCCCAGGTTCAATTCCGGTCAAGGGCACATGCCTGAGTTGCAGGCTTGATCCCCAGTCGGGGGCGCGCAGGAGGCAGCTGATCAATAATTCTCTCTCATCATCATTGATGTTTCTATCTCTTCTCCCTCTCCTTCTCTGAAATCAATAAAACTATATTTAAAAAAAATAAAAAATAAACATAAGGTTTAAAAACATTACGTTTTTAAAATGTGACATTTTCAAAAGAGAATGAAACTTGATGATCATTCCAAGATATTGAAAGTTCTAACCCATCCAGTCAAATTTGTATATACATTCAATCTTAAGTCAATTTACCAATAAACCCAATTATTATCTTTAGAAAAATATTGACTTTTAATTTATAATTTCTAGTTCTTATAGTACTTGTATATATTATTTTACTTTGAAAAGTGGTCAACTTTTAAAAATATCTAAGAATTATATAAATATGAGTAAATATGCATTTATTTATAATATTTATTTTTAATTAAATATGATGCATTTATTGGCCCTTATTAATAGCAATATTCTGGCTGTTTAGAAGACCTTCTTTTTTTTTTTTTTAGAAGGATTTTCTTTTAAATTTCATCATCTAGGGGAAAAATGGATAACCAAAAACAAGATATTGGATAATGAAATATATAAAAAGTGGAGGCCCAGTGCATGAAATTTGTGCACGGTAGGGTCCCTAGGCCTGGCAGGGGATCAGGGCCATTCTGTGGGGTGACCAGAGGGGCAATCAGGGGGCCCCTGCTGGCACCCTCCTTGGCCAGCCTGGTGCTGCCTGCTAGCTGGCCCTGCTCCCTGCCACTGCCGCCAGTCACCTTCCTCTGTGGGGCAACCAGCGGGGTGATCAGGGGGCCCCTGGTGGCACTCGCCTTGGCTTGTCTGGAGCCTCTGGGCTGGGGGAAGCTCCTGCGTTCCACCAGTCGTTCTGCTGTTTGGTTGATTTGTATATATACTAGGCTTTTATTATATAGGATTATGTCTACTAGTAAAACCAGAAATTTCGTGATACACAGGTTTTGCTTCTAAATCTTTTATTTTCTCCACTCAGATTCTAACATATTTCATGCTAAAATAATGTTTTATTT
>NW_005875569.1:10634-12112 GCF_000147115.1 Myotis lucifugus | reverse complement strand
TCTTTGCATTTGCCCAATTTGGAAGTAACCCAAATGTTTAACCATAAGTATAATAGATATGTAAATTATCATATAATGGAATGCTAGAGTAATAAGAATTTGTAAACTATTTTTACATTCAAAAAGAGGAATCTCATAGATTTGAGCCCCAGAAAACACATGCAAAAGCTTGAATTCTTCTATGATTCAATTTATATGAATTATAAAAAAGGAACATCCAATTGATTATGATACAAATAAAAATAGAGATTACTCTTTGCAATTGAGGACATGAAACTAGGAGGGTCATATGCAAGCTCTGTGCTGAGAAGCCTGAGTTCTGGTTGCACAAGTAAGTACAGGCTGTAAAAATTTGTTGAGCTGTACTTTTGTGCTTCCTGCATTTCTAGAGTCAGTATATGTAATATATTACAATAAGCACTGTCCTACTAAAGTAATTTTCAACTTTGTAGGATAGGGTTTAGATAATGTTATTTAACTTTTAATTTGCATTAAATTTACACACTCATCAAAAATCTATAATTAACTTTAATAATTAAAATAAGTGATCTGTTAATGCATTTATTTATAACTTAAATACTAAATTCAAGTCTTGTGCTACTAGGAGTAAACCGGAGAGTACATGATGTGACTACAAATAACTCAATTAAAATTGTGAAAATGCAAGGCTTCTTGTCAGCCTGAACTTTGATGCTGACAGTAATTTCAAGCAATTTTCTCCATTTCCCCAAGGAGCACTGTATTTGCGGGCACATGGATACTACAATACATTAATGTCATTCTTTTTTCCCAAGATAAAAGCAATATGTGTCTAAATTTTTATGTCAATATATGTAATGTTTCCAAGTTGACTACATGAAAATTTAATTTGAGTTAAAATTTAAAGTTAACTTTGAGTTTAAGATTTTTGTAAGTCTGATTAGTTTGTTCATCAAGTAAGCACACCTCTAATCAAGAAAGATATCACTGGGTGGAGTTATATTAGGTGCCGGTGAAACATTTTTAATCTGGGTCATAACTTTTTAGAAGTATTGTTTTCTATTCTATGCTAGTCTGACAGCTAAGATATTAGCAGAAAGGATTTATGTCGTTTCTAGAACACTTTCTCAGTCCATTTATGTTTATTTCTGATACTTGGTGACAGGTAAGCTGCACTTCAATGGACTCATTTTAAGAAACTTATTCCCTGCTTCTAAGAGTAAAAATTCCTCCAAGGATTATAGAATTCACAGAGTTCACAAACCATTTATCCATAGTAATTCACAGGAATATGGTAAACCGTAACTATGAAATTTTCTAGATGTTGAAAAAAACACAACAGTATTTAATCTAACTTTAATCATACTTACTTGCTCTTACACATAGGTTTAATATAAATAAACAAACAAAATATTAAAATTTTATTAAAATCTGTTATATTTTTACAAATTACATATCAGACTCTAAATTTATTTTGATCAACGCATTTTTGAGTAAAG
>NW_005875569.1:6824-10481 GCF_000147115.1 Myotis lucifugus | reverse complement strand
TTTATTTCTAGCTTAATGAAAGAAAAAGTCAGTGTGGATATGAACATTTTTCAGATTTAGAAAGTATTTAAATTAACTAACTAAATAGAAAAATATTTAATTTTGGTACTTTTAGTGATGATAAAGATGAACTATTTATTTCAAAAACTTTTCCACCTTCTTAGAGTCTAGTGAGGATAATTTGGTCATTTTTAGGAGCCTTAGATATCTCAGACTGCTAATACAAAATACCACAGACTGGGTGGCTTAACAAACAACAGAAATTTATTTCTCATAGTTCTAGAGGTTGACAGTCCAAGATTAGGATGCCAGTACAGACTTATTCTGGTGAGAACCCTCTTTTGAGTTTCAAACTGACAACTTCTTGTGTCCTCAAATGACATAGAGTAGAGAGGGGAAGTAACCTCTCATGACTCTTATTAAGGCACTAATCTCCTTCATGAAGATTCTACCCTCATGATCTCATCTAATCCTAATTACCTCTCAAAGGCAACCCCTCCTGATATTAAATCAGGAAGTAGGGTTTCAACATCTGAATTTTGGGGGAACACAAACTTTCAGTTCATAACACTAGGTGACCCTTAAGTGAGTCAGCATTGTTCCATATAGCTAATCTGGTTAAGTATTATAATGAACTATGGCATAGATTTTCACCAGTCTACTGTCTTATTTTACTTAAACTAAATATTGGTAGTGTAGCTTTTTTCCATTTTAGGCTTTTGAAATAATTTATTTGAAAAAAATGCTTAATGTTAAGTATCATCAAATTAAATGAAGGAACACTTTTTAAATAACTCCTATATGTCAGACACTGTGCTAAGGCCCGGAGATACAAAGATAAATTAAAAGGATCTTAATCTAAAAAACACATGGTAATAATGTTCAAATAAATTTTAATAAAATATAAAATCAGTAAGTACAGTGATGGCAAAAAACAGTGTGATCTACCTAAGTTGAAAGAGAAGATAATTCTGCTGGGTTTTTTCCTTTAAGTTTAGAGTCATGACACTTTAAGGATTCATAATGTCAGTCTAGTAAGTTGTGATCAGTATTTTAAAGAAAATAAATAGATGAATATGAAATTTTTATGTGAAACTTTTTTTTTCTTATACATATGCACATATACTAGTATCTGTACTTGGCTGATCTTTCAGTACACATCTTTTTTTTTGGAGTCAACATCTTAAAAGTTTTAAGCCTTAGAGACTCAGAAACTGGTTTATAATTTGCTTTTAACATTAACCTTTGTTTTTTCTTCTGTTTTAATAGATATACCCCTCATTACTTATTTAAACAATACAGGTTTTACTTAGGGAGCCCATCTGCAACACTGCCTCCTAAAATGAAACTCAACAATTTAACTGAATTGACTTATGCATAATTGAGTCCATGAAATATAAAGCAATCTACTAATTGGTATTCTGGAATGATACAACAATTTCATACCAAGATGATGAAGCTTCGGGAATTCTGGCCTATCCCTACTTTGGAAGAATCAACTAATAGCCTGTCTGTCCCAGTCCTGAATCCCATTCGCTTGTCCCCCTCAGGTGAGGCAGGGAGAGACGTCCATACCCTCTATAGGCAGGAGCCACGACCCTTGTCAGCAGAAATGAACATCTGTGGGGGTGGGAAATGAGGCAAGATAGTAAGAAGCTAGAAAAATCCCTTGACAAGTGGAATAGGGAAACCAAGACAGTTAAATGACCAGCAGTTTACAACTTTATAGTAAATCCTCTATTACCTAAACCAAGGACACTTAAAAGTAAATGGTTTACACTTCTCCCCAACCAGAGGATATATAGCTTAAATCACCCTACTCAGGGAGTTATATTTCAGAAATCCAATTAGTGCCATTTGTGCCAACCACACCTGAGGACAGATAAAATTAAGGAAATAAATCTCATTTTGGCACATCAGCATAAAACTAATGAATATTCTATTGAGATTCTTTCCCAAGACCTCCCCTAAACTTCCAACCTTTAAAACACTCAAAACAAAGATCCCAGTGTGTACTCTCCCTCCCAGGAGCAGGCCTGTGCCGTTCCCTTCTTCTCCCCACAGGCACACATCTCCTAAACTATATGGGTCCCAGAAGACTTGCAACCAGGGGAGCAATGGGCAGTGGCAGCTCCTACCCAGCTAACCCCTGAACCTGTCTCCAAGGTCCCATTTTCTCTGACTTCCTAGTGAGCCAAAGAAGCACAGCCTAGGTCTCCTGTTGTTCCTTCTATGCTAAGTAAGCTCTTCCTGGTTTCACTATCTCCACCTTTAATTAATTTATCCTCAAAGTAACAAAACAAAACAAACAGAAAAACACACAAACCCCCCAAACAAGTATTTCTTTGCATTACTGGAATAAGAAATAGCAGTCGAAAACCATATAGAAAAAAATAAGGTAACATATTCAATTAACTATAGGTAGTTTGGTTTGCCTGTATTTTAGAGTATGTGTTAGGGAAATGAATGAAGGGAAGATGCTTGTAGAAACTCCATACTGTAATGCTTTAAATGCTCTGTGGTGAGTTTATACTTTTTGAAATTTGTTTTTATCAATAGAACATGATGTTTCTCCTGCCACATTATAAGTTACACTTTTCTTCAATTACACATAAAGGTTAAAATTTAACAGCATGGAGAAGTTAAAAGGAAGTGTTTATCAATTATGTGTTACTTCAGGAATTTAAGGATTTGGTGGCAATGTAATGATGTGGCAGGCAGTTAGATAGAAATGAGCAAAGCAAGGATGATGGGCTATAGAAGGTCAGAAAGTCACCAGAGTGAAAAGCCCTGGTGCCCACCAAAGGACAATTGTAGGGTGGGACCTCGCCTCCAGGTGACCTTTCCTCCCCCAGCTTATTGCCTATTATATGGTTTGGACATCTAGACCTCTCCTCCCTAGAGATAACTTCTAGGCCTTTCAGCTCCAAGCCCAGAAAAGTGGCAAAACCTGAAAAGTGACCCCATGACTGACCTCAGAACCAGCTGCATTGGATACTGACCCCCTGCCCTGGTGCTGACAAATCAATTCGTGAAGACCTAGACCCTGAAAGGACATACCTGGGAAGCTACTAAATATAACATTGAGATCTTTTTGAATCTCCCCTAAAATATCCATGGAACATGCCTTCAACTTCCCCTTTTTTCTCTTATTCACTCCCCTTTCCTACCTTCTTAAAGGTGAGTTACTTTTACCTTCCTCACTTCTAAGCTCCAAGGACCTTTCTTTACCTATAAACTTGTTTCCTAAGCCCATTTTTTTCTATGTATTACTTCTTTTACCTCTGTGATTTTATAAATTAATGTTCTCTTATAGTTTGAGTCTTGGCTCTGAATTATTTCCTAGCCAGAACTTTCCAGGGCTCTAGCAGACCCTGAGTGATGGATGAATGATTACCCTGACACACAATGGCTGTGGAAGAGAGGGCTAAGGCACTGCCTGGATATAGGAACCAGAGAGCCCCGTTTGTCTGCCTCTTCGGGCTTTTATTGTAACAGCAGTTTGAGATAAAGTTTAACTTTTAGATACAACCAGCAGGGTAAGGATTCTTGGGAGGACACAGGCATCTGCAGTGTCCTTTAAGCATAAAGATTCCGGTAAACACCTGAGGGTCCACACATGTACACAGACTTGTTTGGAAAGGTCAAGGAACAATT
>NW_005875569.1:0-6670 GCF_000147115.1 Myotis lucifugus | reverse complement strand
CAGTTTCAACTGACACCTGCTAATCAGAATTACACAGGAGCAGGTGGACTGGGGAGAGCAGGGGAACACAATCTTTAAGCTCCAAAGCAATTTACCTGACGTGAAAGAGACTCATTCAGGGGAAGAAGAGCCAGAGTCCTTCAAGCTGGTTTAGAAGCACATGAAACTGCTGATGAGATGGATGACTTGGGATGTCCTGTGTGATTCCGCCTCCATTTTCTTTGACCAAATCTCTGGAAGAATTTAAATTAAAAATAATGCAAGAGTTAAATAAGAGATTATAAAGAACTAATAAGAAATAATAAGAACCTCTTTCTGTCCTAGTAAATGAATTTTAAATACATTTTATTTCAATAGGAAGATTATTGTAATTATTTAATCAGAAGATGGGATTTTGACATACCTGCATTGAGTAGGTACACAAAGTCAAGAATAACTAGAAGAGTTTTCTTTTTTTTTAAAATATATTTTATTGATTTTCCACAGAGAGGAAGGGAGAGAGACAGAGAGTCAGAAACATCGATGAGAGAGAAACATCAATCAGCCGCCTCCTGCACATCCCCCACTGGGGATATGCCCGCAACTCAGGTACATGCCCTTGACCGGAATCGAACCCGGGACCTCTCAGTCCGCAGGCCGACGCTCTATCCACTGAGCCAAACCGGCTTTGGCAGAAGAGTTTTCTTATAAGACAACAACAGAAGCAACATCTAAGGCCTGGAGAAGAGATTAAGTGACCATGGTGTTTCTAGCCACAGGCACAGAAAATAGCAGAGTTTAGGTTAGGTGGCTCTGTTGGTTGAAGAATTATTCTGTACATCAAAAAGGTTGTCAGTTCATTTCCTTGTCAGGGCACATACCTAGATTACAGGTTCTACCCCAAGTCAGGGTGTATACAATAGGCTGTCAATCAATGTTTCTCTTTCTCTCTCCATTCTTCTCTCTCTAAAATTAAAAATATATCCTGTGGTGGGTATTTTTTAAAAAATAGAAAGTGACTAGGGAACCTTATGGAAATGGGACCATTTATTTATCAATCATTTGGAGCACACATGATAATTATAATATATTTATCTCAATATTATTAATATATTAGTTAAGCCTTAATCTACAAGAATCTTGAAAGTTGTTTTGTTTTTTAATTACTTCTTCTCAGCACCTGTCTGTATATAATTAATAAAGCACATTATCATAAATATTTAATCAAATTCTCTGCACTGAAGTACACAATCAATTCCCTTGAGGAAAGTTGTCTTGAAAACTTTCCCAGTCATTCACTTAGAAATGTTACTATACTGCATTAAACCATTCAGTTCTATTTATTTGAATGATGTTTTGCTTTTTGCATTTCAGTGTGTCCAGTGGGAATCAGTTATCTGAAAAAGTGAAATTTCTATATTTGCCGAAACCCGTTTGGCTCAGTGGATGGAGCGTCGGCCTGCGGACTGAAAGGTCCCGGGTTCGATTCTGGTCAAGGGCATGTACCTGGGTTGCGGGCACATCCCCAGTGGGAGATGTGCAGGAGGCAGCTGGTCAATGTTTCTCTCTCATCGATGTTTCTAACTATCTCTCTCCCTTCCTCTCTGTAAAAAATCAATAAAATATATTTTAAAAAAAATTTCTACATTTTTTAGGGGTAAATCTTCACCCGTTGATACTTTTTCATTGCTTTAGAGCAGCAGTTCTCAACCTGTGGGTCGCGACCCCTTTGGCGGTCAAATGACCCTTTCACAGGGGTCGCCTAAGACCATCCTGCATATCAGATATTTACATTACGATTCATAACAGTAACAACATTACAGTTATGAGGTAGCAATGAAAATAATTTTATGGTTGGGTCACAACCTGAGGAACTGTATTTAAAGGGCCAGAAGGTTGAGAACCACTGCTTTAGAGAGAGTGGAAGGAGAGAGAGAGAGAAGAAAACATTGATGTGAGAGAGACACATCAAATGGCTGCACATACCCCAACTGGGGTTGGGGATAGAACCTGCAACCCAGGTACATGCCCTTGACCAGAAATCGAACCTGGGACCCTTCAGTGCACAGGCTGATGCTCTAGCCACTGAGCAACACAAACCAGGGCATATTTCTACATTTTGATGTCTAAGGGCAGTAGTCTTTTATGCACAATTACCAATTTGGCCTTGAGCAAGCCAGCTGGCATACTTTATAAACATAAGGAGATACCAACACACCAATTTGGTTGTATTTGTTTGATATGGGTTGGAAAACTTGCAGAAAGTTTTACACACACACACACACACACACACACACACGTCAATGTTATATTCACAATAATTTCATGGATTGATAGAAACAGAAAACAAAACCCAGGACCTTTAATTATATGATATGCTCATATTGCATATTTTTATCATTTGAAAATTCATTTCATGATTGATCTCAGGTTCACAGATTGAGGTTGATTCACTTTATCATTCCCCTTAGTTGAGACCTCATTTTTCCTCCCAATTTTTAAAATCTTCCATTTTAAAACTGTAATTGAAAATCAGGTTCAGTTGCCTGTCATCACAAAAGTCAAACTTATGAGACAGGTGCTGTTAAAAAGGAAGGTGATATATTCAGGTGTCAACAGTCTGAGAAGCTGGCAGGCTCATGCCTCAAAGACCATCTTAATATCTCAGTGCAGGCAGAGGTTTTTATAAGGAGGGAGAGAGAAAGCAGAATAAAGAGATCAAGGGGAGAGGGTAGACCAGCACAGTCCATTCCAATAAGGACCTCAAACTGGTTAATTGATTGTCTGGTGTGTGTCCTCCTGGTTTTCGTCAATCTGGTTTTATGGTTGAAGGTCAGCAATTCTTCTAGAGCTGGGATGACTGAAGGTTGGAGTCTGTATCTTCTATTAGTTAGTTACTAGGATTCTTTTACAAACACGATGTTTATCTACAAGCTACATATTAGTCAGAGTCAGCACTTACAGAAACAATGGCAAAGACTGCTGGGGTGGGTAGGTTACAGTTTCCCACTGTTACAATACCTTTTCTTCTCATCATAGAAATATATTATGACAAATTAAATGCTTAACCTGCCAATCCTCCATCTTTACCTTTATTTACAGATGTACATATAAGTGAATAAAACTTAATGTGTCAATGGGCTCTTAAAAATTATATATACTGCCTTGGCTGGGTAGCTCAGTTGGTTAGAGTGTTGTCCTGACACACCAAGGTTGTGGGTTTGATCTCCATTCAGGGCTCATACAAGAAGCAACCAATGAATGCATAAATAGGTGGAACAGTGGATTGATCTTTTTCTCTCTCTCTTTCCCTTTCTCTCTAAAAATCAATAAAAATTAAAATTAAGAAAATTATATACTAGTATATTTAATGTACATATTCTATTTCAACTTACTTGCATTTTTATTCAGCTTTTTAAAATTTGATATAATTCATACTGAAAAAAAGAATTTATTTTGTAGTGTATTTCTTTAATTATATAGTATTCCAACTCATGATAATGCCACATTTTATCTATAAACCAGAGGCCCAGTGCATGAAATTCATGCACGAGTAGGGTCCCTAGGCCTGGTCAGCAATCAGAGCCAATTGGGGCCTTCTGGCTGCAGGCCTGGGCCTTCCTTTGTTCCACACCGCCCCCTGGTGGTCAGTGCACATCATAGAGAGCGATCAAACTCCCAGTCTTCTGGTCAAACTCCTGAGGGGACACTTTGCATATTAGCCATATATATATATATATATATATATATATATATATATATATATATATATCCATGTAGATGCCTAGCAGCTAGCAAGTCCTTTTAACCTCTCTGTTAAGATGTATCCTGGTTTCAAAAATGTTAAAATTTGGAGAAAGGAGTATGTGTACAAATGGAGGAAATATAGTACTTCGAGTACATACAATTGAGGACTACTGCAGAAGTGTTTGTAACAGGCAATTCTGGAAAAACAGAACAAAACTCAAATACATCCTCTGTCTCATCCTGCCCTTGTCATTTGAGCAGGTAGATTGCTCCACAGTGACCAGGTCCAGTGTATCTGGGACCCAAAAATCAGTCCTAGCTCCCTGGAAAGGAAGCCGACCCAACTTTTTGAAGTTTGAGGGGGAAGGATATGTGGATAATGGCCATCTCTTTTTTTCAGCTGTGACTGATGCACAGCAAGGGGCTGCATCCTACCGACTGGAGCATGTGGGAAATATCCTGCTTCTGAATATATAAAAAGTAAATGTCTTGTTACCAAAGTGGAGAAATTTATGAAACGGTAATGACAGAGAAGCTTCTTTTAGAAGATGCCCCTTCTCACTACTCCCAGACATGCCTCCCTCAGACTGATGACAGGCAGGGTGGCCTCCTACTCACCAGATCCGCCTCGGCCGCTGGTAGGACCAGAGATGGGGGCGTGAGAGCGCTTGCTCTTGAGGCTTTCAGCTCCAGAGGGTGTCTGTTTGGAGGAGGACTGGTAACAGATTTTGTTCTTTCCCAGCCTTCTACAGTAACCATATTCCCAAGCAAAACAATCATTTTTCAAACGATGCCCAATGTTCACGTCGGCCTTTGGACTGGAAGTGGGTCTCCAAATTCCCAGGGAGAAGCAGCCTAGGGCGGGTCTGCTGCTCCTGATCAACCAACACGGCCTTTCTCCATCGCACCTCTCCGAGCCAGGCTCTGGGTACCACAAAGGGAGAGGTTCCCTGAACCCACTTCCCGCACACCTAGGCTAGGATACATCTCGTAGGAGGCGGCTTCAGTGCTGGGTAGGCAGCGGCCAGGTCCTCTGGCGCTTGCCTCCTGGGCTGCAGTCTGACATCTCCCAGTGCCCCAGCATTGGACACACCCTGCAGTTGCCCGCAACTCTGGTCGCCTCTGCGCAGGCCCCAGCAGCCCAGGGTAAAGCCCACCCAAGCCAGCTGGCTGGCATCTCAGCCACCACACCCACTGCCGCTGGTAGCTCTTCACTGCTGCTGCTTCTGGCTCAGGACTCTATGGGTGCTGCCATCTTTGTCAGGTTAATCGCATACTCACTTCTGATTGGCTGTGGGTGTCGTGGAGGGATGGTCAATTTACATATTTGTCTATTATCAGTATAAATTGACCTAATTGAAGCATAATAAGCTGTTTCTTAGGGTGCCACAATGAGCATCTTCATAAATATCTCCTTGTGTATATGTACAAATTTCTAGTCTAGGATGTAAATATATGTATTGCTAGGCTCTACAGGAAAACACATTTTCACTTTGCTTATAATACTAAATTGTACTTTAATATTACTGTGTTACAGCTTTACCATCAGTATATGTGAGTTTTCTTTTTCCCATAACCTCAAACTTTGGTGTAATCACACTTTTTAAAATTTGCCAATCTAGCGGGTAAAAATTGTTTCCTCCTTGTCTCCATTTGCATCTCCTTGAGTACTAGTGAGACTGAGCAGCATCTTCATGTTTCACCCAAGAAATGTTTCACTCCTCAAGCCTCTGCCCATATTTTCTATACTTATAATTTTCTATTGTGTGAATTTATTTATTCATGTTCATTTGTTTTCTCTCACTACTAATCTTTTGTTATGTTTTCAAATACAAAATGGTTTTTTTACCTCTGGTATTTTTCTCTACCTTATAAAGTTAATCAAACTAGCTCTTTTAATTTATTGAGCCTTTTAAATTTTTCTGTAAATACATTTTAGTTTCTTCCAACAGATTTTGTTTTGTAGTGCTTTCACTGAAGTTCTTTTCCATATATTTTTTCTGTATCCCTACATTACTCAGGGGTAACTCTGTGAAATATGGGTTGGTATTTTTTCTCCCTACAGAGTTTTTAAAACTATCTTTATACTATTGATTTTTAATTACATTGCATTGTAAACTAAGAATTTATCCTGTAAAATGAAAATTCTAAGAATTTCTGGAGAAAGCCACTATTTACTAATATATGGCCTATATTTCTTAATATTTTTATTATGTAATAAAACATTTTATTTTCTATTCCTGGGTATAAGTTTTATAGAATAACAAATCAAAGGTCATGTTACTATATCATTTCTTATTTTTGGTCTGCTTGATATTAGCTTATGGGATAAGTATGTTAATTATGAAACTAATCAATGTTCCCTTTATGATACCTCAGCTGCTCCTGCTGCTTCTCCTTATCCTCTTCCTTCTTCCCCTCCTCCTCCTCCTCCTCCTCCTCCTCCTCCTCCTCCTCCTCCTCCTCCTCCTCCTCCTCCTCCTTCTTCTTCTTCTTCTTCTTCTTCTTCTTCTTCTTCTTCTTCTCCTTCTTCCCCTTCCCCTTCCCCTTCCCCTTCCCCTTCCCCTTCTCCTTCTCCTTCTCCTTCTCCTTCTTCGTCTTCGTCTTCTTTTTCTCCTTTTCTCTCTCTCTCTCTATCTCTCTTTTAATTGGTTATTTTTCTATTATTTTTATGTTCAAATTCTAAAAACATTTTAACCATAGATTATCTCTTAGCATATTTTTCCATTTGTGCTTATTTTAAATATTATTTCTCTTCTCTTTGCTCCCTTCCATCTCTTACCTTTATCTCTTTCCTTTCCCAACATAAATCCAATTTTTTTAACCTCTGGCATTTTAGTTCTGAACTTTTATGGACAAATACTATTACTATTGGATAATTAGAAAACAAACTTTAGTAATTTATTTGCTCTTTATATGTGTTAATTTTCCTCCTGGATCATTT
>NW_005875568.1:0-11811 GCF_000147115.1 Myotis lucifugus | reverse complement strand
CCGCTTGGGGAGGGGGATCAGGGAGGCAGGTAAGGGGGGGCACAGGACTGAGAAAGAGGAACCAAATCCAGACCCCCACAGCTACCTTCCTGTGTCCTTCCTGTGTTTGTTTAAAGTGGCGGTAGAGCCCGGCCGGTGTGGCTCAGTGGTTGAGCGTTGACCTATGAACCAGGAGGTCAGGGTTCAATTCCCAGTCAGGGCTGGTTGCGGGTTTGACCCCAGGGTGGGGCGTGCAGGAGGCAGCCGAACAACGATTCTCTCTCATCATTGATGTTTCTATCTCTCTCACTGTCTCCCCTCCTCTCGGAAACACAGCAACAACAACAGGGGGGTGGCAGGGGTGGTGGTGGTGGGGACTACTCCACCAGGTCCCCAGACAGGAGGGGCCCTGAGCTTATTGTCACCCAGCTGTGATGGGAAGCATCCTGCCTGTCCCCCCCCCCCGGACCTGTCCCCCACCATCTTCACCGTGTCCCCCGGAGAGATGGCTCTGACACGGGCCTGTGACAGGCTCCAGGCGTCCGTGCCCACCCCTCTTCCCGTCCAGACACGTGCTGCTCATTCCTTTCCGCGCTGGGGAGCTAGTGGCCCCTTAAAACCGTTAAAACCTCCTTCCTTCCTCGGCCCAAACCGCATTGCTTCCCCCACAGGGAACCTGCAGGAATTGGCCAGCCCTGCAGGTGACCCCCGGGGAGGGAAGAGTGTGTGTCATACACCCAATAAGAGAGGGGAAGCGGGAAGATTTGATTTGAGAGCGGGGGTTATTCGATATTCCTCCGCATAAACGTCCATTCTGTTCAGTTAAGGGGGGGAAATGCATTTCAGTTTCCCGCATCGGAAGGCCCTGGCGAGAGACAGTGGGGAGAGAGGCATTGGATATGCCTAGGAGGCTTTTTATCCCCGAAAGAGAAAAAAATTTCAGCAAGAAAAATAGGAAAAATGTACTTGGACATGAGCAGTTCTTTCCGGAATAGTCGATGGCGTTGTTTATGGCAATTTCCCATTTCCCGTTTCGCTTTGTTTCTCCAGGTTGACGGGGGCAGGTGGGGGGTGGGGGGTGGGGGTGTCTGCGTGGTCCTTGATGTGAGCATCTTAAAGTGGAACTTGGCCATCTGCCTGCAGGTGCTGCTGCCTTGAGGGAGGTGGTAGTTACTGTCCCTTTTAATCTCTGAACAAAGCCCCAATCCTTCCCCCACCCCCCACATGTCCTACTTTTGTACAAACCGTGAGGCAGTAGAGCCTAGAGATGGTGTTCATTCAAAACACTGTTCAGGCCCTAGCCGGTTTGGCTCAGTGAATAGCGCATCGGCCTGAGGACTGAAGGGTTCGAGGTTCGATTCCGGCCAAGGGCACATGCCCTGGTTGTGGGCTCGATCCCCAGTAGGGTGTGCCGAGCCAGCTCAGCCAAGGGTTCGAAAGCCTGAGTGAGGGCGGTGAAAGGATGAAGAAATGACAGACAGAGAGAGTAAGCTGGGTCTAGGTGGATCTTCCTGTGCCTGGCTGAGGCCACAGAGAGAGATCCAGAGGCAAGCGGAGCCTTTATTTTATAGTCAGAGGTAAACAAGGTAGTGGTCACCATAGTTACACTGTTCTTGTGAGTTTTACTTGTTTAGGCAGCACTTGCTGCACCTCCCTCAGCCCATTAGCTTCCCAGGAAGGATCTAGGGAGTGTTATAAGGTCAAGCCTAATTATGCTAAGAGGACTGTGCCCTCTAAGCTGGGACTTGTTTGTGGCTTTGCCAACAGGTCAGTCCGAGGCTCAACCCTATAGCCGCGCCCTACAGTAGGGGGCGTGCAGGAGGCGGCTGATCCGTGATTCTCTCTCATCACTGATGTTTCCATCTCTCTCTCCTTCTCCCGTCCTCTCTGAAATCAATCCAAATATATATTTTTAAGAAAACACAACACTGTTCAGAAATACTCCGGCCCAGGGTGAGGGTCTTGGAGCGACTGCTCCATTCTCCCAGGCTCTGCTCACAGCGAAACTCTTGGGCGCATGCAGAGGCGAGCGAGCGTCCTGATGTACACGGAAAAAGACAATGACATGAAGGGTGCTTCCTGCACACGCCCTGTTCCCGGCCCGACTGGAGTAGGATTAGCATGTCAGCCCTTCTTAAGGGTCCCCCCCGCCCCCCCCCCATGCAGATCCACCGCGTCACTGAGTGGCTGATGTCGGTCTTTCTCTCTGACGGGCACCGCCATGCACCCCCGGCCCAGGGCCTTTGTCCGCCCGGAGCAGGCGGATTATCTGTCTCCGGTGCAATAAGGCGTGCGGCGGCCACCTTTGCCAAGACGCCGAGCCAGAAGCCAGTCCCTAGAAAGCAATCGTGGCCGTCCCTCCCCGGGCACCATGCGTGTTTATTTCTCTCTTGTAATTGAGTGGCTGAGGAGCCGAGCGGAGACAGACTCCAGCTGCACGGAGGCCTGCGCCGTCCCGCCCGGCCCGGCCCATCATGAGGTCCTCGCCCTCCGCGCAGGAGGTCAGAGTGTATCCATATAAATTGCATTCCGCGTTACTGCCGGCCGACTGGAGCTGTCAGAGCAATCATAGGGGCTTTCAGTCCCGCGTCCTGCCACCTCTTCCCGCTTTTCGGCCAGGAGGTCATGTGCAAATTGAACGTGACAACCCCGAGGACACGGCCAGCAGACCGGTGTTGTCACCGCGTCCAGCCGCCCGGCTCGTAACAGCGCTAAGCCCACGTCCATCTGCAGCCTCCGCCCGGCAGGGCCGGCTCCTCCGAGTTCACTCCCGCGGCGACGTGGCCTCTGAGAGGCACAGGCAGCTCTGACCTCACATGGTTTCCACCTCAGACTCATGGTCGGTGTACTCGATGGGCCAGGCCAGAGAGGCCAAGGTGAGAGCTAAAGAGCCCCCCCCACACACACACACACGCACACAGAGGTGCACAGACACACAGAGGTGCACACACACAAACACGCACACAGAGGTGCACACACACACGCACACAGAGGTGCACACACGGACACAGGTGCACACATGCACACAGAGGTGCGCACACGGACACAGGTGCACACACGGACACAGGTGCACACACGCACACAGGTGCACACACGCACACACAGAGGTGCACGCACAGGCACACAGAGGTGCACACACATACACACAGAGGTGCGCACACACACAGGTGCACACAGAAGTGCACACACACAGAGGCACACACAGGTGCACACACAGAGGTGCACACACACACAGAGGTGCACACACAGAGGTGCTCACACACAGGTGTGCACACATACACAGAGGTGCACACACAGGTGCGCACACACAGGTGCACACACATTCACAGGTGCGCACACACACAGAGGTGCACACACACATAGGTGCTCACACACAGGTGCACACACACACATAGGTGTGTACACACAGAGGTGCACACACATACACACACACTCACATTGGGGAATATACTTCTATTTGAAATTATGCAAAATTTTTAGACTCCAATAGCAATGTGGTTGAAAATCATTTTCAGCCCGGCCGGTGTGGCTCAGTGGTTGAGCATTGACCTATGAACCAGGAGGTCAAGGTTTGATTCCCTGTCAGGACACATGCCCGGGTTGCAAGCTCGATCCCCAGTAGGGGGCGTGCAGGAGGCAGCTGATCAATGATTCTCTCTCATCATTGGTGTTTCTCTCTCTCTCTCTCCCTTCCTCTCTGAAATTTGTAAAAATATATTTTTAAAAGAAAGAAAACAATTTTCATTGTTGTTTGAACAACGATGATGTCATTGAGGAAGCACCTGAAAATATGGGCCGAGCTTGGACTCTTTTTTAAAAATATACATATTTTTATTGATTTTTTACAGAGAAGAAGGGAGAGGGATAGAGAGTCAGAATCATTGATGAGAGAGAAACATCGATCAGCTGCCTCCTGCACACTCCCAACTGGGGACGTGCCCGCAACCAAGGTACATGCCCTTGACCGGAATCAAACCTGGAACCCTTCAGTCTGCAGGCCGACACTCTATCCACTGAGCCAAACTAGTTAGGCTGAATTTGGACTCTTATTAGCAAGTCCTGGTCAGCCCTGTTCTAAGAACCCATTGCATAGCAAAAATTAGAGTGCTCGCCATTTAATGTCATCGTCATCAAAAGATAACCATCCTCGCCCTGGCTAGTTTGGCCCAGTGGATAGAGCATCGGCCTGAGGACCAAAGGGTCCTGGGTTCGATTCTGGCCAAGGGCATGTACCTTGATTGCAGGCTCCTCCCCAGCCTGGGCCCCGATCAGGGCCCCGGCAGGAGGCAACCAATCGATGTGTTTCTCTCACATCGATCTTTCTCTCTGTCTCTCCCTCTCTCTCCCACTCTCCCTAAAAATCAATGGAAAAAATATCCTCGGGTGAGGATTAACCATAAAAAAAGAGCCCTCCTCACACCAAAGGAGTCTCAAACTTCTCTCCATCTCAGAGGCGCGGACTGGCTCCGTGGACTGGGACTTGGCCGTCGCCGTGACCCCTTCATGTCGTGCCCAGATTGCAGTGAGCAGAGAGCTGTCGCGCGCTGACAGGGTGTTTGATGATTTCCAGGAAACGAGTGGCTGTTTTCATTCCTGTTCCAAATGGACAGGTGTCTACCGGGGAATTGGCAACCTGGTTGGCACGCTCTCCGAGTGGCCAGAGAGCGCATCGTTGATGGAGGATAAGCTCCCCTCCCTCCTGGGATGTCTGTGCGCCCGCTCCTGTGAGTGCTGGCAGCGGGCGGAGGGCAGAAATGGAGATGCTAGAGGTGGACACACTGGTCCAGGGCCAGGCAGCCTAGGCCGGCGGGAGCCCGCGGGTTCCCAGTGGCGCCATATGCGATCGCATCTCGCCCGCAGCTCATCTTGTGCGTTTTCCAGGTTGTACTCGAGATGCACGGATTCAAGTCCGTGAAAGGCGCTTCATCTTCCCTAGGAAGCTCATGTCAGTCTCAACAATCAAATCAAATAAACCAAGAGGTGGTGGGGTTTTTTTTTTTTTACACTTTGTTAAATAAGCATTATTATTTTTTAATATATTTTTATTGATTTCAGAGAGGAAGGGAGAGGGAGAGAGAGGTAGAAATATCAACGATGAGAGAGAATCATGGATCGGCTGCCTCCTGCACGCCCCTGACTGGGGATCGAGCCCGCAACCCGGGCATGTGCCCTGGACCGGAATCGAACCCGGGACCCTTCAGTCTGCAGGTTGGTGCTCTATCCACTGAGCAAAACTGGCTGGGGCAAATAAGCATTATTTTTATTCCTTCTTCTTTTATTTTTTTCTTCAAAGGAAGTGTCCTTATTGTCATCTCTTCTGTGGGTGAGATGGACTGTATGTGCTTAAGACAAAGTGTCAGGAGGGAGTTGCTGTCAGGGTCGCGCCTGGGAAGACCTGGTCTGTAGGAAGCCTTGCCCTTGTCCTCCGTGGGTGACGTCCCATTTTAGCCCTCCGCACCTAAGTGTGACCTCAGATCTGTCGCGGTGTCTCTCTCTCCTTCCACTTTTACACATAATCCTCACAATCCCGGGTTAGTATTCACCTCAGTGATTTTTCTCTCCTGAGTGTTATGATAAAGCGAGGTCTGAGGCAGATTCTCAAAGAAGAAAAAGCAACATTGTAATATCCCAGGATCTGAAGTCCTTTTATTGCCTAACCTCTGTTTTTACAAGTTCTAAGCTTTGGGGAACTGGGAGAAAGAAAGAGAGAGAAAAGAAAAGAAAATGAACCGCCCCTTCCTATCAACTGAAACAAAATTTAATTTTAAACATTAAATAGAGCCTTAACCAGTTTGGCTCAGTGGGTAGAGCGTCGGCCTGCGGACTGAAGGGTCCCGGGTTCGATTCTGATCAAGGGCATGTACCTTGGTTGCGGGCACATCCCCAGTGGGGGGCGTGCAGGAGGCAGCTGATTGATGTTTCTCTCTCATCGATGTTTCTAACTCTCTATCCCTTTCCCTTCCTCTCTGTAAAACATAAATAAAATATATTTTTTAAATAATAAAATAATTAAATAGAACATACACTTAAAACCTATATAATTTTATTAACCAATGACACCCCAATAAGTTTATTTTTAAAAATTGAACAGTGAGGCAGTCACTACTGATGTAGAAGAGATTTGCATTTAATTTGGGGTAACCTTTCCAGGATGTCTGTGGTTCTTAAGAATATTTAGTTTTTGGCCTGATGGGGTGGCTCAGTGGTTGAGTGTCAATGTAGCAACCAGGAGGTCACAGTTCAACTCCTGGTCAGGGCCCATGCCTGGGTTGCGGGCTCCATCCCCAGTGTGGGGATGTGCAGGAGTCAATGATAATTCTCTCTCATCATTGATGTTTCTATCTCCCCCCCCCCCACCCAGGGGACCCTGAAGGCAGCAGCCTCCGGCAAAGAGCCAGGCACCCCCTGAGAGCTTCCCTCTGCCCGGGAGGGAGGCCTCGCCCTGGTTCTCTGGAATCTATCCATTGAGCTAATCATCAAATTGCATTGGGGCCTCTGGGAGGGGTCCATATACCATGAATAACACTTCATGTTGAAAATAATATTTGAGCCCGGCCAGTGTGGTTCAGTGGTTGAGCGTCCACCAATGAACCAGGAGGTCAGGGTTCGATTCCCAGTCATTCCATCCTCAGTGTGGGGCGTGCAGGAGGCAGCCGATCCACGAGTCTCTCTCATCATTGATGTTTCCGTCTCTCTCTCTCCCTCTCCCTTCCTCTCTGAAATCAATTAAAAATCTTTTTTAAAAAAGAAAAGAATAGTCGATACCTTGGGAAATGTCTGTGTATCAGAGTTAATGGGTGTCGTTTCCCTGGGGCGTGAGAGGGTGGGTAGGACTTGGAAGTTGGCCTCTCTAAGCCATGTTATGCGCCACACAACTAGTAAAGCGCGTGCCCTGGCCGAATCTGTGCCTCAAACCGAGCGTCACTCGGATGACCAGGTAGAAAACCAGTTTGTTCAACCAGTTTGTTCTAGCATCCCTGTCCCTGGTCCCTCGCATCGCCTTTGAGGTACGTGTGCGCGCGCCCAGCGAGAGTCACACCCTGGAATGCCTCCCCTTCAGCAAGAAAGCCGAGTGGACCTGGGCTCGCTCCGTCCCCGCCACACACAACCGCCTCGTTCTGTCGGAATCCACTGCATCTCGTGAAGATGAAAATGTAGACAAAGAGAAGTAACTTCCCCAGCCAGTCATCGCCTGGGACCGGCGCGGCGAGGAGTGTGGAACCTGCCAGGCGCCGCCTCTCTGACCGTGGGGAGCAGCGCGGATGACAGGCACACAGATGGGCGTGGGGTGTGATTGATGGCGCTCCCGGCCTGGCGGGGAGAAAGCAGGACATGGCGGCAGACATGGAGCCTTTTGGGTTTAAGGCTCCTTCCAGGGTTTGGAGTGGAAAGGAACCCGGGGAAATCCCAGCCCCAGCCTTTGCTAGAGAAGCTGGAGGCGCCCTTTTTCCTCTCTTCAGAGTTGCCTGCCAAGACCAGACCATTCATGGAGACCATTCCAAGCCCCTCAATGATTCATTAAAATCATATTCTACCTCCCTCCTTCCCCCCTGTCTCCCTTCCTCCCTCCCTCCCTCCCTCCCTCCCTCCCTCCCTTCCTTCCTTCCTTCCTTCCTTCCTTCCTTCCTTCCTTCCTTCCTTCCTTCCTTCCTTCCTTCTTCTCTCTTTTAGTTTGTTCTTTTTTATTTTTCCTTGCCTGCACTTTCTCCTTTTTCTCCCAAGCATTGTCTCGTATTAGCATCCTCAGGATATGAGCTGGCCCCCGACAGTGGATTGTCCACAGTCTCCAAGAGACAGATGTGCAAAGCTGGGAGTGTCTTTCCTCAGCTAGTTCCTTGCCTGTACCCCAGCCACCTTCTATCAGGTGGGTCCCTCCTGAGCCTCATGCATCAAGAATACAGGAGTCTGGTCCTGGCCAGTTTGGCTCAGTGGATAGAGAGTCGGCCTGCAGACCAAAGGGTCCTGGGTTTGATTCCGGTCCAGGGCTCAACCCCCAGTAGGGGATGTGCAGGAGGCAGCTGATCGATGATTCTCTTTCATCGTTGTTGTGTCTATCTCTCCCCCTCTCCCTTCCTCTCTGAAATCAATAAAAATACATTAAAAAAATACAGGAGCCTGTTTCCATTTTGCTTGTTCATTTATTTTGTTCGCTAGAGTCCACGTATAAGTGAACTCACATGGTATCTATCTTTCCCTGACTGACTTATTGCACACACACTGTCGAATGCCCCCTGTCCGGCCAGGTCTGTCCTTGCGTTCTGCATTCCACCATCCAGCTACATTGACTCCATCCTCATTGTCCTTGAATCTGCTCTTCCCATGGCCTGAACAGCTCCCTCTTCTCTCTCCAAACCCTGACATAGGTCATGACGCTCATTCATCAGGCCTCTGCTTGGATGTGCCCACCTCTGAGAAGAACTCCCCAAGTCGAAGTCCGCTGCTCCATCTCCGATGCCGTTCCGTGGTTGTAAACAGATGAAAGAGGCGACCAAGACCAACAGGTAAGCCTGGCTTACGTCAGGAACACGCTTGTCTCGACGTCACAAAAACACCTGCTGAGTGACGGGAAGGTTCTGACCCTTATATACAACCAAAGCCCACGTCACGGGAGAACCAGTACTGAGGTTGCGTAGGAATCATTGCTTTATCCTTCCTAAAACTAGCAATGGCGTAATCTGTAATACAGTCTCGTGTGGGACAAAGTAAAATGAGGGACATATTTTTTCAAAATATATTTTGATTGATTTCAGAGAGGGAAGGGAGAGGGAGAGAAAGATAGAAACATCAATGGTGAGAGAGAATCATTGACGAGCTGCCTCCTGCACGCCCCACACTGGGGAATGAGCCCACAACCCGAGCAGGTGCCCTGATCAGGAATTGAACCCTAACTTCCTGATTCACAGGTGGATGCTCAACCACTGAGCCACACTGGCCAGGTGAGAGACATTTTCTTTGGGGCTCATTTGACTCAAGTGGGTGGAGGTGTTTCTAAACTTAACTATGGAATCATTTTGCAGAATTTACACTTGCCTCCTAGAATAGATAAAACAGCATTAACCCTATAACCTTTTGAATGTATACAGCATGGATACTGGCTTTGTGGTGGGCGCCTGGAATGGAAAGAGGAATACATCAAGCCATTCGAAGGTAAGGAGAGATGACACTGGAATCTCAAGGTACCTTCTTCTCTTTAACACTACGTTTCCCCAGAGCTTTGCACATGGACTAGACATAGATAACACCATTTACATTTTCATTTTGAAAAAATATAGTTTTTATCGATTTCAGAGAGAGAGAGGGAAACATGAGGGATGGGAGAGAATCACTGCCCCCAATCCAGGCATGTGCCCTGACCGGGAATCAAACAGTGACCTCCTGGTTCATGGGTCAAAGCTCAACCACTGAGCCACACCGGCTGGGCTAAATTTTTATATTTTCTAGAAAAATATATGGGGGTGGGGGTGGGGGTGTCTAGGCTATAAAATAAAATTTTAAAGCCGTGTAAGTGACCAGTGTTTTCCAAAGAACTGGTTCAAGAAAGTCGCCCCATCCTGACGGATGCCGTCCACAGAGGCAGAGCATGGAGCAATCAGGGAGGTGCCTCAGGCCTGTACTCTCTGTGAGTGCAGGTGGAGACTACACTTAGAGACACGTGACCACAGCTCTGACAACACCTAGCACATTCCAGCAGGGGCTAGAGCCTCGCCAAGTGCTGTCCACGCACTTACTTATTTTTTTAAATGATTTTCCACTTTATTATTTTATTATATTTTTATTGATTTCAGAGGGGGGGAAGGGAGAGGGAGAGAGAGAATCATGGATCGGCTGCCTCCTGCACACCCCCTACTGGGAATCGAGCCCGCAACCCGGGAAGGTGCCCTCCACCGGAATCGAACCCAGGACCCTTCAGTCCGCAGGCCAACACTCTATCCACTGAGCAAAACCGGCTAAGGCTGTTTTTATTTATTTTTTTAAATATATTTTTATTGACTTAAGAGAGGAAGAGAGAGGGGGAGAGAGACAGACACATCAATGATGAGAGAAAATCAGTGATCGGCTGCCTCCTGCACGCCCAACACTGAGGGGTTGAACCTACAACCCGGGCATGTGCCCTGACCAGCAATCGAACCATGGTTCATTGGTCCATGCTCAGCTACTGAGCCAGTCCGACTAGGCCACGCATTACGTCCTTTAATCATCGCAGGAATCCTGTGAGGTATGGAACGATTGTAACACCACAAATGAGTCACTTGAGGCAAGGTCCTTACGAAATTTGCCCACGGCCACACCATAACAATCAACAGAGCCAGTCTTGAAACCATTGGTCATCTAATTCCAGGGTTCTTTCTCTGAGCTTCTGGCCAACACCACGGCCCTCGCCCCATCTCAGATAACGAGATGTAGTGGGAGAAGCCGGGGGTCTGGAATCTGAAGACTCACATTAATTATCAGCTGGAGTAGGTCACCCCATGCCCGTTTCATCATTTCTGATAGGAGGATGGGGCTATTACTGTCTGCCCTGCCTGCTTCCCAAGGCTGCACGACATGCAAGGACTTAGGACCCAGGAATGTGCTAAACAAATACCGGTGGCTAAGACTGATTTACAAGCAGAGTCTGCTGACGGATTTGTATGAGAGGAGTTGGTATTTAGGGGGCGTTTTCGGAGTGGCAGTTGAAACTGATGAAATAAAGATGATGGAATCTTCCCACACAGATAAAATGGATGGTGTTTGAAGAAGGCGGTGGCTGTCCCATCATCCTGCACTCCAGGCTCGGGGAACAGTAATTGGCGCCCGCAGAAAGAGAGGAGGGGCAAAGAAAGGTTTCCCCTTCCGCACACAGTGGGGCATTGGACCCTCAGTGATTACAGATGAAGCAAAGGTAAATCCATGTGAATGACGGGATTTCCTGGGGGTTAAAAAATAGGATCTTGTCTAAAGAATATACCAGAATCGTTATATTTTTAAATTATATTTTTATTGATTTCAGAGAGATAGGAAGAGGGAGAGACATCGGAACATCAGTGACCAGAGAGAACGGCTAATCGCTGTATCCTGTGCTCCCAGAATGGAGACCCAGCCATCAACGCAGCCGGTGCACTAAAGAGGAATCCAACCTTGACCTCCTGGATCATAAGTCAACACTCACCCACGAGACACGGTATAATTTTTAAGATACTAGTACAATTTTCCCGCCATTAGCTTACCTTAGCCTAGCATAGCTTAGTATAGTGAGGGAGATTAGACCTTCAAGGACTTAGCCTAGAGTAACTTACGTTTCTGAGGGAGATGAGACCTTCGTGGACCTCGGCAAGGTTAGTTTCCCTTACACTACAGGGGCTTCGGATAGTGAGAGAAATGAGACATTTGAAGACATAGCTTCCCTTAGCCTAGAGTACTTTAAGTTAGTGAGGGACAAGAGACCTTTGAGGACATAATTTAGTTTAGCCTAGAGAGCATAGGATTGTGAGGGACATTGAAATTCCAGGACCTAGCTTAGCTTAGCGGAGGATAGAGTAGCTAAGGGACCGAATAGGTCCTAGATTAGCTTAGCTTACCTTAGGCTAGAGTAGCTGAGGGACCCAAGAGGACCTAGCTTAGCTTAGCTTAGCATAGTTTAGGCTAGGAAGCTAAGGGACCCAAGAGGACCTAGCTTAGCTTAGCTTAGCTTAGGCTACAGTAGCTGAGGGACCCAAGAGGACCTAGCTGAGCTTAGCTTACCTTAGCTTAGCATTGGCTAGAGTAGCTGAGGGACCCAAGAGGACCTAGCTTAGGTTGGCTTACCTGAGGCTAGAGTAGCTGAGGGACCCAAGAGGACCTAGCTTAGCTTAG
>NW_005875567.1:0-11818 GCF_000147115.1 Myotis lucifugus | reverse complement strand
GGGCAGGTGGGGTACTGGGCTGCACCCAGGAGGCCCTGCTTGCCAGGACCCCACCCAGGACCACTGCCAAGCGGGACAAGGGGATCTTGGCCAGACCCTGCGTGGCCCACCCAGGGGGAGGCGCTGGGTGCGCCGGGCAGACAATGCCAGCCCTCAATGGCCCCTCTGTGCACGGTGCCCCCAGGACGGAAGAAAGGAACCGACTCCTGCGGCTGCTTCCTGCTGGCAGGCGGCCGCTTCCTGCCGGGCAGGCCCCGCTGCTGGGGGCCCCGGCGCCCCGCCCTCCTAGGGCTCCGGGGTCCGGGCCTGACCGCGAGGGGAGGCCGGGATGCAAGTTTGGGGGCGGGACCTGTTCCTGTCTGTCAGCCTCAGCCCTCGGGGCAGGGGTAGCAGGAAAGGCCCGGGGAACCGGCGGGGCGCGGCCGGGGCCCGTTCATCTCCTTCCGACGGGGCGGGCGGCTGCAGTCTCTCTTCTCCTGCCAGTGTCGGGGGACCCCCCAACCCCCCGGCTTCGGGAGCACTGGCAGGTGTGCGGAGGCGGGTCCCGGCCCCACCCTCTCCCCTCTCCGCCCTCCCCGCCTCCACGGCGCCGACCCCGGCCCGGGGCGCTTTGTCCCGTGGCGAGCCCGGGGCCCCCGCGGCCCCACAAAGCCGCCTTTGTGCCGGTGGCCTCGGCGGGACCCCGTGACGTCAGCCTCCGGGACGGCGCTGCGGGGCGAGCACGGGCGGCGGCGCCCTCTGGTGGCCAAGGGCGGAGGCGCGCCTCCCAGCCCCGCCCCGTGGGGCCGGCTTCCCGGAGCTGGGGGAGCTGGGGGAGCTGGGCGAGGCTGCTGGCCTGGCCCCCCACAGCACCCCGCGGTCATCAGCCAGTTTCTTCTGCAGCCACCAATGTGCGGGCCTCCCCAGAGCCCCCTGGAAGCGCCCCTTTCCTTGAGCCCTAGTCCCCGTGTAGGTGAAGGGTAGCCACCTGCCCACATCAGGGTTGGAGGGCACCTCTGGGCAGAGGCCCCCACTGCCCCCAACTTTGTCCAGTCCAGCCCAAGGCGCCTCAGTTCTGGGCAGGGCTCTGGGCAACACGTCAGATTGGGAGGCGGGAGGGGGGCGGCCAACCTGGCCTGTGACCACACGGCCCCTGGGCCTCGGGCCTGGGCGCTGAGTCAGTTTCCTTCCACTCCACTCACCGGGCACCTCCTGCTCCGTGTCCTTGGAAGTGTGCCCCCTGACCCTCCAGCGAGGCTGGATGCTGCCCCCGCCAGGATGCAGAGGTGCTGGGGGGAGAGGGGACACATACCAAGTGCTGAGTCCTGGGCCTGAGCCCAGCACCCAGGGCCGCCACCGTGAGGGGGTGGGTGAGGGGGAGGGTCCACACCGTCAGCATGGCACTGCAGCCTGGTCTTTGCTCCCCAGAAAGAAGGAAGCTGAGCAGTTCTTGGTGTTTTTCTTTCTACATTTTATTATTTCAAACCAGGTGAACAATTCCATAAAACGTGAAAAAAGCAAGGAAGTGTTCAACGCTGAAGGACCCGACCTGGGGAGGGCACGAGGGCGTGACCCCTCGGCAGGCAGCGGCGGTTCCTAGGTTAGCGCTAAGGGCTACATGGAGGTTAATGGAGCCGGTGGCCCTGGGACAGGCCTCTGTGAAGCTGGCAGCCCTTGGGCCCGACGGTGTGGGGGCAGGGGGGCCGCACAGGGGCAGCCAGCAGGGCGGGTGTAAACACACAGACACACTCAAGGCACGGCGTCGCTCGAATGGGGCTGGGGGAGCTGGTCAGGATCGGACAGTTTTAAATAGTTTTTCCTCTAAAAAGTTTCTAAGTTTGCGTGTTTTTTTTTTCCTTTCGTTTTTTTAAAAAGCTACGAGAACGAGCAGTGGACTGTGGTCTCCAGGAATGGTGGCGTCTCACGCGTCTTGTGCTTTTCCTTGGGGCCTCCGAGCGGCTGGGGGTGTGTGTGGGGGGGCAGGAGGCTCCCTGTAAACATCTGGCCTTGGGCTGGGCCAGGGGCTGGGGCTGGGGCTGGGTGAAGCCAGGGTCCCAGGCTGGAGAAGTGAGTGCCCCTCCAGACACTGGTCTGGATGTGCTCCCCTCCCCCATCACAGAACAAGACAAGGGCCAAATCCAGAACAGACAGATGCCCAGGAAGGGGGTACCCCAGCTGTGCCCAGCACCTGGGACAAGGGCAGGCTTCAGACAGGGAAGCCTGTGGCACCCCCTTCCCCAAGTCTCGGGAGCTGAGGGAGGCAACAGGGGGAGCCAAGAACAGAGAGAGGGGGGAAGCGGTGGGGAGGGCAGGTGGGGGGCATGGTCCTCTTGCCCCCATCTTCCTCAGGAACTGGGGGAGCAGATTCGGCGGCGGCCCTAAGGTGGGGCAGGCAGGGCATATGTCAGGAGGTAGACACTGTGTGACTCCCCCCGCCCCCCACAATGACCTGCTCCTTTCCCACCCGCTTGTTACCAGGGACACAGTGGCCACCCAGAAGCCAGTGCCCGTTGCTGGGCTCCTTGGGGGAGGGGGTCTGAGGCTGGCAGAGTCTTCCCGCCTCCCCAGGCCCAGGGGAGCCAGCCCCGCTCAGAACCCTCAAGGTCGGAGGCAAAGAGGGAGGAGCACAGAGCCGGTCACACTGAGCGGCAGGTGGGGGCCCCAGCGTCCTCCAGGCTGGGCCCAGGGCCTGGTGGTGAGGAAGTGAGTTTTCTCCAAGGAAGGCCGAACAGCCCTTCAGTTCTGTCCCAGCGCACAGCCAGGCACTGCGGCTGTGTGGGCCACCGGGCAGCACAGAGCCCAGCCCGGCCTGCGCCCAGGCACTGGGTGACCCTCCTGACTCACCAGCCTGTGTGCCCCTTGTCCTCTGCTCTCCTACTGGGCGCTCACCTGGACTCCTGCATCCCTGCTCTGGGTCAGTGGCCCTGCTCTGTCCCTCCCCAGCTCCCTGCCTGACCCTCCCCAGCTCCCTGCCTGGCCCCCCCAGCTCCCTGCCTGGCCCTGCCCCGGCCCCCCAGCTCCCTGCCTGAGCCTCCCCAGCTCCCTGCCTGGCCCCCCCAGCTCCCTGCCTG
Organism: Myotis lucifugus; assembly: GCF_000147115.1. Lineage (NCBI taxonomy): Eukaryota > Metazoa > Chordata > Mammalia > Chiroptera > Vespertilionidae > Myotis > Myotis lucifugus. The sequence continues at coordinate 8,768 of NW_005875567.1, read as the reverse complement.
GCCCCCGGGCTCACCGTCCTGCCAGGTCGGCTGCCCCTCAGAAGAGGCCGCAGTCCTTCAGGTTGTTCTTGATGATGACGTCAGGGACGGCGTCGAACACGAACTGCACGTTCTTGGTGTCGGTGGCGCACGTGAAGTGGGTGTAGATCTCCTTGGTGTCCTTGCGCTTGTTCAGGTCCTCGAACTTGCTCTGGATGTAGCCGGCTGCCTCCTCGTACTTGTTGGCCCCTGTGGAGGCAGCACGGTGAGACCGGCCCGTCCCGCGTGTCCCCACACGCACACAGGGTGCTCACGTGCACAGGATGAAGGTGTGAGCGCAGACACACCTGTGTGGGAGGAGGATGCCCACGTGCACACGGAAGGGCCCACCCCCAGGGTGGGAAGAAGGGCCCCCACCGGCCGCACAAGTACTTAAGTCCCAAAAGCACCAGCCGGACCAAGGGCCCCACAGTTACCCTTCTGTCCAGCAGGGGGCGCTGCGAGCCAGCGGGTCCCCCCAGCGCTCCGAGGCCCAGCCCCCCACCTGTGTATTCGGGGAAGCAGATGGTCAGGGGGCTGTGAGTGATCTTCTCCTCGAACAGGTCCTTCTTGTTGAGGAAGAGGATGATGGACGTGTCCGTGAACCACTTGTTGTTGCAGATGCTGTCGAACAGCTTCATGCTCTCGTGCATGCGGTTCTGGGGGCAGGACAGCGGTCAGCCCCGCCCGCACACCCTCCCCCGCCCCCCGCCCCGTCCCTCGTGGTCTCTCAGCGCTCACCATCTCCTCATCCTCCGCGAGCACCAGGTCGTAGGCGCTCAGGGCCACGCAGAAGATGATGGCTGTCACGCCCTCGAAGCAGTGGATCCACTTCTTCCGCTCAGACCGCTGGCCGCCCACGTCGAACATCCTGCGGACACAGGGGCACCTTAGCTCCAGAGAAGGGAGGAGCCTCTGGAAGGATCCCGGCTCCATCCCTAGGCCGGCCACTGAGGACAGAGCCTGCTCAGGGTGGGCGGCTACCCTCACGGCTCCACACTTGTCCACTGTCCCCGACTCTGGGCCAGGAGTGTGGGCTGGCAGGCTCGGGTGGTCAAAAGGGCAGGCTCGGGGCTGTCGGCAGGGCCGGCTGCGGCCACAGGGGCAGGTCGCAGAGCATGTGAGCTGCTGGCAAGAGCAGGGCTGCCCTCGCTCCCTGCACAGCCAGGAGCAGGTCCTGGAGGGAGCCCCTCCCTCGTCACCTCCACCTCCGGGCTGGCGGTCCGCCTCTCCATACACATACACACACACACACACACACACACACACACACACACACACACACACTGTGCTCACTTGAAGTGCAGGTCCTTGAAGGTGAAGTGTGTCTCCACGATGCCCGTGGTCTTCACCCGGGTCCGCAGCACGTCCTGCTGGGTGGGGATGTAGTCGCTCTGTGCGATGCGCTCCAGGTCGTTCAGGTAGCTGGAGTGGAGAGGTCGAGGGGGGGTCAGTGGGGCCAGCAGGGGCCTCCTGATCTGCATGACACTCGTTGCTCAGATGAGGAAACCTGGACCAGAATCCCTCGGCTCCCACCTGTAGATCAGGCCCGCGAGGGGCAGCTCGGTGCCTGTGGCCGGCCCAGCCCCGCGCCCAGGTCTGAGACAGGCCAGCCTCAGCTGGGGGCCCGGATGCTAGAGCTGCAGGTGAGGGGTGGGAGGGGACAGATCAGTTCTCCAGCGAGGGATTCGGGATGCTAATCAGTGCAATTATGGCGTCAGCCATAGAGCAACCTGGCGTGTCCTTGGACTTGGACACGGGGCTGGGCAGGCTGGGCTCCTCAGGGGGGGGCATCAACACCTACTTGGGGGCCCCAGGGGCTTCATGTTATCAGCTCCCTTATTAGCTCCCATGTCAGCACCAACCCGCCCAGCCAGGCCCTGGTTCCGCCTACGGCCGGCCTCAGTATCCTGCTGAGTCCGGGGCTGGGTCCAGGCCGCCCAGCACCGAAGTCCTGCTCCTGGGGCAGGGCTGCTGGGCCAGCCCTTGGTTCCCACCAGCAGCCTGGCCAGAGGGAAATGACCTCAGAGACACAGAGACAGAACAGAAAAACAGGAAGAGCCGGGGGGACCATGACGCCTGTGCTGTAACCTCCACACCAAGCCCCGCCCCCCACTGAGCGCCTCCAGTCTAGAGGCCCCTGGGTGGTTCCACCCCCGTCTCTCCTTCCCCAATAGGTGGGCTCTCCCCAGGGTCTCGCGGCCCCAGGGCAGCCCTGGAGGATGGCTGCGGAGAGAGGGGGTGTCCCAACCCACTCCCCACCCTCCGTGGAGGCATAAACCTGCCGGGAGAGCAGGGCCGCATTCACTGCTGAATCCCCCCCAGAACAGCGCTGTGCACGCAGCAGGCTGGACAGGAAGGAGAAGGGAACGGGGAGGAGTGGGAAGTGGCCTGGCAGGCGGCTCTCGCCCGCCCCCCTGGAGGCCTGGGCACAGAGGTGGCAATGACTGACGGCCCACAGCTCTGCTGAGCCTGTGACGGTGGAAAGGGCAGCGTGGAGGCCCCAAGGCCTGTGTTTGGCTGAGACTGTAGCTTGGGGGGCGGGGGGGCGCTCACCAGGGGTTCAGACCTCTACGAGGGCGGGGGCACATAACGGGCAGGGAACGCCTCCCACCCCCTCCTGAGGTCCTGCCCGCGGACGGGCTCCGGGCGGGACGGGCTCCGGGCGGCATGGTGTGTGCAGGCCAGGAGGAGGCGGGCACAGGGTCGGCAGCCTATCTGGGTGGCACCGTCCAGAGCCTGTGGGTGTCGCCCACAGCCCTGCAGCCTCAGCCCTGGCCCCCAGCCTGTCTGTCCTACTCCCCACGGGGCACTCAGTGCCCTGCGCCAGGCGTGGCACGTGCAGGTACTTCAGGAAAGGCGGTCAGTGCGTCCTGCGGGCTGGGCCTCCCTCTGGGACTCCGGGGATCCCGTGATTCCCCAGCTGGTCCTGAGCTCAGCCAAGGCCAGCAAGGCTGAGCGCTCAAGCCCTGGGCTGCACCTCACCCGTGTCATCTCCCAGACCCTGCCTCCCTCCTGGCTCCCTGCCCAGCCAGCCTGAACTTCCCCTGTGACCAAGGCACAGTCAGCACTTCACCACCCGGGAGCTGGCACAGGCTGTGCCCATTCCCCCAAGTCCAGGGCAGACTCCCTGCGGCACCCCTCGCTGGCCTGCCCCCGCGGCTGCCACCACACTGACACCGAGGTTGTCACTGCTTGGGAGCTTGTTTGCTCCACTCACCCCTGTGTCCCTGAAGCCTTGCCCAGGACCTGGCACCGAGCAGGTGGCAGCAAACAGGTCTTTAGAACGACTGTGTGTGAGGACAGATGAGCCGCCGGCGGCCCGCAGGGGACGGGCTCTGTAGGCCCCTGCCTGGCCCTCCTCCTGGCCTGGACACACCATGCCTCCCGCCCCAAGCCAGTCCCAGCCTCTGAGGGCAACCCCGCCCGCCCCGCCCCGCCCCGCCCCGCCGGGCGCACTCACTAGGCAGCGGAGTCGTTGAGCTGGTACTCCCGGGAGCGGCTGAAGCAGGCCTGCACGCCGTGGTCGGCCCAGAGCCTCCGGATAACGCCGGACAGGTCCTCGGGGAGCACGCCCTGCTCCTCGGCGGTGCAGGACAGCGCAAACAGCTGCCTGGCGTCGTCCTGGGGACCGCAGGGGGGTCAGCAGTCGCAGGGAGCACCCTGCCCCACCTGACAAGGGCGGGAGGCCCCGGGGATAGGGCCGAGGCTGGGCACCCTCAGGTTCCCTAGGACACGACGGGCCCTGAGGCCTCTGGGAGGCGGGAGGGGTGGGGGAGCCCACATACCGCGCGGGAGGGGTCGGCGAAGTCAATCTGCAGGTTGCCCATGGCTTTGACGATGGCCATGATGGACTGGATGGTGTTGCTGTAGACGACCGCCCGGTACTGCCGGCATTCCTCCTCGGAGTAGCCGTCCTCATGGATGATCCTGGCAGCCAGGGGGCGGGGTTAAGGGCCACAGGCCACAGAGAGCGCACAACCACCTGGGGGGCTGGGGCCTGCAGGGACCTACTTCAGAGAGGACGGAACTGCCCCCACCCCCCGGGTTCTGAGGACGGATGGCTGCCTCTGGGAGCGCCCTGAGCCGGGCCCAGGACAGGGGAGACCGAGGCGGGGAGGCCGTCCGCACACAGCACTCACTTCATCTGCTTGACGATGGTGCTCTTCCCCGACTCCCCAGCACCTGGAACGGAGGGCGCAGGTCAGGGAGCCGCCGGCCGTGGGCTCCACGGGACGCCGAGGGCCCAGCCACCTGCAGCCCTGGAGGCCGCGCTCACCCTCCCACCAACTGCACAGGTGAGATGGAGGCAGGCGGGCAGCAGAGCCGGCGGGGCTGCGGCTGGGGCCATGTGGTCAAGGTGACTGAGACACTTGTGCCCTGTAGTGGACTCTCCCCAGACTCGGCCCCCACAGCCCCACAGCCCCCGTGGCTCCCCACTGCCCTGCAGGAGTCGCCCTGCCATCCCACAGGCAGGCTGGCTCCCCCACACTGAGCCCGGGCAGCGCTGGCAGGGAGTGGCCTCCTCCCACACCCGGCGTAGCTGCCAAGGGCCCTGGATGGGCACGGCGTCATGCTCTTGTCTCCAGACATGGCCCAGGGCCAAGCCCTCTGCCTGCGGAGCCCAGGTCGGCCCTGAGCAGATGGAGACCGGGACCTGGGGGCCGGGCGGTGTCACACACAGTGACTCACTGTGCTCCCTGGCCCGGCACACCCACCCCGTGTCTCCCTGGGCCAGAGGTGAGGGGCCTGTGGCAGCTCTCCTGTAACTGCCACAGCGGCCCAGAAAAGTAAAGTCTGGTCCCAAGAGCGTGGGCCAGGGTTCAGAAGCCCAGTCCTTCTGCAATTAGGCTCAGACCCTGTGGGACGATGCCCTGGGAGATAAAAACAGCCAATTCCCAGGTTTCCTCCCAGACACAGAGCCAGGTCTAGAGGGCGCAGCCCAGGAGCCTGCATTCCCCAGGGAAGGGTGATGACCAGGGGACGGAGGGGCGGGGACAGGGCCTCCCCTCCCTCCCCTTCTCCCTGAGCTCCAGGCGGCAGGCACCTCGGCTGGACCCGGCTCACCCTCCCGGCCGTTGCCCACTGTTCCCGCTGCTCCGGCCCCATCACTGCCCATCACAACTGCACCTGCCAGGCACTGCCTCTGCCACCTCCCGGCCTTTGCCCACGGAGTTCTCCTTGCTGGGTGCCCCTGCCCCGTGCCCCCCGATATGTGTCCCAACCCTCCTGACCACTGCGGCAGGTCCATCCCTCTGAGCAGCTCCGCAGGTGAGTGGGCAGGTCACACGCGGGGACTCTGGCCCTCGGGGTCAGTAAAGACGCCTCAGAGGATGGCGTGGCTGACACACACACTAACACGAGCAATAGCCCGGCCATGTGGCTCAGGGGTTGAGCGTCGGCCTACGAGCCAGGAGGTCATGGTTGGATTCCTGGTCAGGGCACATGCCCCGGTTGCGGGCTTGATCCCCAGTAGGGGGCGTGCAGGAGGCAGCCAATCAATGATTGTCTCTCATCATGGATGTTTCTATCTCTCTCTCCCTTCCTCTCCGAAGTCAATAAAATATATTAAAAAGAGTAACAACAATGACAACAGCAAAGCACGGACAGCGCCCTCTCCGGAAATGCCACTCCAGGCCCCTCGCGTCTGCTAAGTAACTGCACCTGTTCTGTCCTCAGCCCCTGACAGTGAGGAAGCGGAGAGGCTGCTGTCTGGGGGCTGCAGGCCCCGGTGGCCCGTCTGTCCGAGTGCAGTGCCCCCCGGCAGCCGGACCGCGGGTTCACGCCCGCGCCGTCTCCGCAGGGCCCTCCAGGCAGCAGCAGAGCCACGTACGACCAGACGCCGAGGCGCAGCTGTGGCCCTGGGTGTGTTCCCAACCCAGCGGCCCTCCGAGAGGGGTCTGGGCTCCCCTCACAGGCGCCACCAGCTGGCTGGCATCATGGGCAGAGGAGCACGGGGGGGTGGCAGGTGTGTGTGGGGGGCAGTGAGGCCCCAGTCCCGGTGTCCAGGGGCGTGGGCTGTGGTCAGATGGCAGCACCCTTCACCGCACCGCAGAGCGGCCAGGACCGCCGCCCGCACACCCACCTGCTGACTGACCGGCCCAGTGACTGCGTGAGCGTCCCTCCTGCCCAGGCACTTTCCCGCGGAGCAGGCGGGAGGGGGCACATCCCGGACGGAGGGACCAGGAGCCACAGAGTCGGAGTCCCGGCCAGGACTGGGGCCTCGCGGGGCCGCGGAGGCCAAGGATGTGCAGTGATGGGTCAGAGCAACACGCCATGCCCACCCCGGCGAACTGACACTCAGAGCGACAGCTCTCCGCACAGGGGACCGAGGTCCGGGTGAGGGTTGTCGCTTCCTGTGTAACTTTGCGACCCCTGTCGCCTGAGTCACCAGTGTCCCTGGCTGGCCCGGGGAACAACCTCTTGGTAAATGGTGTGAGCAAGGCATCGACCTTGCCCGGCGACGGGGATGACAGCAAAACTCGCTTTGCATCTGATTTTCCTGGCGGGGCAGACTGGCAGGCACCACGGGGTGGGCAGCACCCAGGCAAGCGAGCCGGAGCCAGGGTGCTTGCTCCCTGCCCCGGCAGCCGAGGGCCCACTTCCTGTCCCCGGGGAGCCTGTCTCCCTTGCCCTCACATCCTAAGAGCCCGGGGCAGGGCTCGCTGCAGAAAGACTGCCGCTTCACAGGGGGGCACCCAAGGTCCTGGAGCCCCACCCCTGGCCTTAGGTGGGAAGGAGAGAGTGGTAGGACAAAGTGGGGTGCTGGCGGCCGGGCAGGAAGCAGGGGGCCCCGGGGACAGAATCAGGGGCAGGAGCGGCTAGGGCAGGTCAGGGGGCCAGGGGCAGAGGGGTGGGACCACAGCACGACGCTGGTGGGATGGGTGGGACGAGGACCCTGGCTCTCGGGGACCCGCCAGCCTCACTCTTCACCCTTCCAGCGGCCCCCTTCCCATCGCGGCCTGCAGTGCTGCCACCATATAAGCCGGCACTTGGCTCAGAGTCTGCTTGCACCTTGCTGATCCCAGGCACCCAGCCCCCCAGCTGTGCACCTTCCCCTCAGAGGGGAGGGCTTCCCTTGCGGGCTCCAGCTTGTTGCCCAGGTGCTGGGAGGGGCCTCCACAGGAGGTGGCAGGAGTGTCCCGCCCAGAGAGGGCCCTCCGTGCAGGCTCCTGCTCAGAAGGCCCCGTGCAGAGGCCCCGCAGAGCTGGGGCGGCCAGAAGTGTTCCCACGGCCACGCCTCCTCTCAGCCCTTGCCCAGGGCGGGCGCAGCTGCTGGGCCCCGGGAGGCGGCAGTAATTGCCCTGATGTGCCGGCCCCAGCGGCTGCTCTGCTGGAACATCTGCTTCCACTCCGAGCGCGGCCCCCACGGAGGAGGAGCAGATGGGGGAGGAGGCAGCACCAGGCCACCTGCCCGGACCAGGCCACAGGCCTCTGCAGCAGGCGCTCAGCCACCAGTCCAGCTGCATGACCCCCAGCCCAGCATCAGGTCACTGCTGCCTGTCCATCTCGGACCCTCTACCTCCTGGACCAGGCTCTGCCCTGCTGGGAGGCCCTGACATGCCACTGTCCTCTCTGGCCTCAGTTTCCCCTCTGCAGACACTGCCCAGCCTGGAATGGCCAGCCCGCTCATCTCTCACTTTCAGATCTTCGCCCAGAGGGGGACCCAGACCTGTGCCTGCCCTGGTGCCCATCCTGGTCCTCCCTGAGGCCTCAGAGCTGAGCCCCTCCAGCCCGGTCCTGGCACCCTTCCCTCCTCCCAGGAGAGGCTGAGGGTTAACACAAAGCTCTCAGCGCCCGGCGCCCGGGGAACCGAGATAAAAGTTATTAGCGGCGTTTTCTACCCTTGGGAAGACCGCAGGTTTCCCCAACGCTCTCGCAAGAGCACTGCAGCCCAGTGACCCCCGGTGAGGCCACTCCAGCCACAACCTGCGGCGCGGCGGCCGGGCCGGCTGGAGGGAGCCTCGGAGGCTTTCAGAGCGGCCGTGGCCGGCGAGGCGCTGACTCAGCAGCGGGTCCTGCCGGGACTTGTGTTAGTCGGAGCCACGCACTCTGCTGGCCCTTTGCTCCGAGTCCCCACTTCCTCCACACAGCGGCTCCTTCCCTCCCTGGGCGCTCACAGCGTCCGGGCCTCCCGGCTCAGAAGGCTGGGCGGCTCCTGGGCTGGTGGGCTCCCTGTGCACGTGGCCTGGGAGAGTGGCCGCCGACGTGGCAGGCCCAGGGCAGAGCAGTGGCTGTGACCACAGGGTAGTCGGGCAAGCAGCCCAGCTCTAACCCACAGCAGCAGGCCCGCCCCCACGGCCGCCACCCGCCAACCCCGGTGGGGCGCGGGGGAAGGTGGGGTGAGCCCTGGGACGCCCACCCCAAAGGCAGCCCGAGCACCACCGCCCATTCCCGTCCCAGGAAGGTGCCACGTCTCAGGGCCAAGCCCGCGGTTCGGCTCCCCCCCACCCCCGCCTCGGCTCCTGCCCCTCCCCTGCAGCCGCAGGGTCCCGGCCTCCACCACCAGGGGGAGCGAGCAGCCGGGGAGACCCAGGGAGGAGGTGGGGGCGGGGTGGTGCTGGGGAGCATCTGTTTCTGAAAAGCAGCCTCAGCCAGGGCCGTTGGGGGAGGGGCCTGGACCCTCACCCATCACCCGCCCGAGCCTGGGAAGCCCTGCGTCTGCGGAAACACAGCGCCAGGAACAATGGGAACGGGTAGGGGGGGGGAAAATCTTATACTCTGATTTCCGTGGACCCGCTGCTGCTCCG
>NW_005875566.1:5711-12094 GCF_000147115.1 Myotis lucifugus | reverse complement strand
TCAGTTTAGCTGAGGGAGGGGCCGCCTGCGAGGAAACCCCCGTAATGAAAGGACCCTGGGGTTTTCCGAACGGCGGGGCGCGTCTCAGTTCTCCCGCCTGCGCGTCACCTGTGACACAGGGGCCATTTCAGCCGCCCTCCTGGGGTGGGGCCAGCACACCCAGGGCTCAGCTGACACCAGTGCGACAGGTGTGAGCTGTCGGCAGTTTTATCAGCAGCTTCCTGGTCACGTCCGAGCGCAGCCTCGCCAGCTGTGGCGCCCAGACGGGCGGGCAGGCGAGGAACCGGCGGGACAGAGCCTGGCTCTCCTCGGGCAGGTGGAGCTCAGTGCCCCTCCCCTCGGGGCTGCGGGGAGGAGAAGTCACACACCTGGGGGGGGTCCCGAACACCCCTGTTCTGCCACTTCGCCTGTCGGCCCCCCTCCCCTCCGTGGCTGGTGTCAGGGCGGGGAGCGGAGGTCAACCAATCGTTTCCCATTTTTCCAGGGAGATCACAGCAAAGTCACGCTCAGGACGTTACTCGAAATCACTGTCATGTGGTTGTTGCGGCGGATCCGTGGGCGTCCACCTCGCACAGCCGTGTGCCCGTTCTCAGAGCGCACAACCGGGAGGGGGCTGCCTTCGTCACATGTGTGGGATGCTTGTCTCAGAACTTCTGTTGTGAACACAGGCACCTCTCCACGTTCAACCCCGTTTTTGCCCCAAATTGTTTGACCCTGGAACCGACCTTTTTTCTTTTTTTAAATATATTTTTATTGATTTCAAAGAGGAAGGGAAAGAGAGAGAGAAAGAAACATCAATGATGAGAGATGCCTCCTGCACACCCCCTACTGGGGATCGAACCCACAACCCAGGCATGTGCCCTTGACCGGAATCGAACCCAGGACCCTTCATTCCGCAGGCCAACGCTCTATCCACTGAACCAAACTGGCTAGGGCTGGGACTGACCATTTTTAAAAACATATTTTTATTGAGTTCAGAGAGGGAGAGAAAGATAGAAACATCAATGATGAGAATCATTGATTGGCTGCCTCCTGCAGGGCCCCTACTGGGGCTTGAGCCCGCAACCTGGGCACGTGCCCTGACCCCGAATCCTAGGCCTCCTGGTTCACAGGTCAACACTCCACCACGGAGCCACGCCCACCAGGCTGGAATGGACCATATTTGAAATAGCTCTAGGACAGCGGTCCTCAACCTGTGGGTCTCGACCCCTTTGGCGGTTGAACGACCCTTTCACAGGGGTCGCCTAAGACCATCCTGCATATCAGATATTTACATGACGATTCATAACAGTAGCAACATGACAGTTATGAAGTAGCAACGAAAATAACTTTATGGTTGGGTCACAACGTGAGGAACTGTATTTAAAGGGCCAGAAGGTTGAGAACTGCTGCTCTAGGAGCATCGACGTCCCATGGGACTCAGTGTGTGACATGCTCATAAATGATGCATCCTAGTCGTCAACATTGATGATGAAGAATTTGCTTGCTCACCTGGCTGGCGTGGCTCAGTGGTGACCTGTGAACTAGGAGGTCACAATTCGATTCCGGTCAAGGTCGCATGCCTGGGTTGCCGGCTGGATCCCCAGTCGGGGGGTGTGCGGGCGGCCGCCTGTCGGTGAGTTACAGCCTCGGCGTCCTGTCTCCTGTTCTGTAGTTACAGGAAGTTCCAGGACAGGTGCGTGGCCACCGCGGCCACGGCGTGCGACTTCTCGGAGCTCTCCAAGTACGGCGACCACACCCTGCGCGTCCGGGCCGAGCTAGGGGACGAGCACTCCGACTGGGTGAACATCACCTTCTGTCCCATCGATGACAGTAAGTCGCCCTGCTTTCGGTTTCGTTGCGATGTCCTCGCCACGCCTTGGGGTTTTCCCCATCGGCTGCCCGTCAGCCAGGATCCTTTGGGCGCCTACAGAGTGGATGGCCTTGTGCCAGGAACTTGGGGAAGACGCAGCAGAGAGGACTGTGGCCTTCAAGAAGCTGCTGGGAGAGACGGGAGGGCAGGCGGAAAGTCGGTAAGGGAATTAAGAAGAAATGTAGTAGCGGGGTGCCTTCAAGGTGAGAAGAGTTGGGGGCCAGGGCTGTTCATGAGAAGACCTGGATGGTTAACGTACAGTCGTGCACCGCTGAGCCAGGGGGTACCCCTGAGAAATGTGTCGGTTTGGCTCAGTGGATAGAGCGTTGGCCTGCAGACTGAAGGGTCCCAGGTTCGATTCCAGTCAAGGGCATGTACCTCGGTTGCAGGCTCGATCCCCAGTAGGGGGTGTGCAGGAGGCAGCCAATCAATGATTCTCATTGTTGATGTTTCTATCTCTCTCTCCCTCTCGTTTCTTCTCTGAAATCAATTAAAGTATATAATGGTATATATAAATAAATAATATTAGTATCAGTCTTTTTAAAAAAGTTTTTTGACACCAGCATCACACAGACCCGTTAGTAACGCGTTGCTCTATGACATCATGCTGCCTATGACATCACTGGGCGATGGGAATCTTCAGCTCGTTATAATCTTAAAGGGCCACGGCCATACATGTGGCCCGTCATTGGCCGACACACCGTTAGGCGGTGCATGACTGTAGGACATTTTCTGGGAGGAAGTGAGTTTGGAATTAGGACTTAAAAAACCGTGACAGAGACCAAGAATAAAGGTATTCCAGGCAGGTGTGGGGACAGGGAGACCAGGTGCAGACAGCCCACTTGCCCAGAATGAAGGGCGGAGCAGTGGACACAGCAGATGGCAGGTGTGTGGGGTCAGGCTGGATGGGAAGCATAAACACGGTGCCCAGGTGCGATCTGGAGGGTCCTGGGGGCCCCCCAGAGGTCATGAGGTGAACGTAACAGGACCTCAGGGATTGGAAACTGATTAAACCACTGTGCAGCCACTGCGGGAGGTTACAGGGGCCTGATGAACAGACTCAAGCGCAGCCTTCCAGGGCGCGGAGACACACTTAGGAGGGTCGTCTCTATAGCACCCCCTGCCCTGGGCCCTGGGGGCTCCCCCAGTTCCACTCACTCAGGGAGGGAAGGCAGCCAGGATGTCCTTCCGCCCTTCCCCAGTCCCCAGGCTGCCCAAAAACACTCTTATTTCTGGAGTCAGAAATTATTCAAGTTATATTATCTTTTCTAAAGACAGAAATGATGAGAGAGAATCATGGATCGGCTGCCCCCTGCACACCCCATACTGGGGATGGAACCCGCAACCCGGGCAGGTGCCCCCGACCGGGAATCCAATGGTGACGTCCTGGTTCATAGGTCGACGCTCTATTAACTCTAAGAAAAACGTGGTCATCGGAAAGTACAGGGCACTTGTCGGCAGTCAGGTCTCCAGAACATCGCACGGTTTCTGCTCCTGGCCCTGCGAGGCGACCTGCCGGGCCCTGACTCGTTACAGATGCTGTTTGAGAGAATCTTGCTTTGGAAGTTCCCTTTGGGGGCAGATACAGAAATAGAGAAGCAGCTTATCCAGGTCACAGAGGTGAGAGTGAGGGAGCAAGGGTTCCGACCAGGCCCCTGCACCCCGCTTCTAGCAGCAAGTGCCCTGTATTGGGCATTTGCCTCTCAGAGTGTATATGATAGGAAAATGCTTCAGATGTCGTGGGGAGCCTGTGTGTGCTTGCTTTGGAAAAACAGCGAATGGGATTTTATGTCTGGTGTTGAGCTACCAGCAAGCAGATTAGAAGTGGGGTAGGATGCAGGCAGCAGGCCCGTCCACAGCAGCCGGAGAAGAATACAGACTAGAACGCACAGCGGGGCTGCCCGGAGCCGTTCATTATGTTCATTATTCGTTCTACCGTCGTTCCTGCGCGCCTGCCGAGTGTCAGGCACATTCCCGGGACTGACGCCGCAGCCGTGAGCAAGACAGTGATGAAATCCTGCCCTGTGGAACCTCCTTTCTAATGGGGAAGACAGATAACACACAAATAGATACGTATTTTTTAAATATGTTTTTCTTGACTTCAGAAAGGAAGGGAGAGGGAGAGAGAATCATGGATCGGCTGCCCCCTGCACACCCCATACTGGGGATGGAACCCGCAACCCGGGCAGGTGCCCCCGACCGGGAATCCAATGGTGACCTCCTGGTTCATAGGTCGACACTCAACCACTGAGCCACGCCAGCCGGGCTAGGCACATGTCTTATGACAGAGTGGCCGTGGCTGTCAGGAAAATAAAGCAAGGCCCCCGGGCGGGAGGTGGTGGAGCTGCTCTTTACATGGGAGGCGGGGGGAGCAGTCTTCTGTGAGGGGCAGCTTCTGGCTTTGGAGGTAGCGTTGGAGCTGAGACCCAGCCCTATGCACGTCTAGTAAAAGCATTTGGAAGGCAACAACTTCAGGCTCCATTGGAAAACGTGTGTGGTTAATTGTATCTGTTAAACACTAAAAATAGCAGAAATACCATCTGTAGCTTCTAACCCAGCCAAGGAGATAAAGTCAATTCAACCTAGTAAGCCAGGGGGGGGGGGGGGGGGGACACAGTCTTTACAGGAAACACAAAATAAGGTGCTTGGAATAGTTTGGAAGACATCAGAAATTATAACAAATATAGATGAACCAAAATGATTAAAAAAGCCAAGGTTGTCAGATTTATTTTTCAGAACCAAAATCCAGCCGCCCTCCTTAGCCACGGCAGTCCGTGTCAGAGCAGTGGTATATCCAAGAGCAGACCAACGGGTCTGCACGGTTATGGAAACTAAATGTTGACGTTTCATTGTGCTTTGTTCTCATCCTCAGCTGCTATCGGACCTCCTGGCGTGCAGGTGGAGGCACTGGCTAATTCCTTACACATACTTTTCTTGGCCCCGAGAATTGAGAATGAACATGAGACATGGACCATGAAGAACATTTATAGCTCCTGGCTTTATCACATGCAATATTGGAAGAACGGCTCGGACACCAAGGTGAGCTGGGCAGGCCGTGGGCATTGCAGATGTAGGCTCCCTGCTCTTGGCTCCGGGTGGGTGTGAGGCCATGAGGACGGAGGGAGGGCGCTCGGGGCCCTCCGGCCAGGGTCTTTCAAGGAGGCAGCACCCTAAGGTCCAGGGACCTGCGGCCTGTGAGCACCCGAAGCCCCGGTCTGAGGGAGGACCGGTGCCCGGCTCACACTCCCAGGCCCCAGGGAAGTGCCCGGAGCAGACCTCCTGGGTGCTGGTGCCGGAGAGCAGGCCCGGGCCTTCCCGGAAGGGAAGCTGCGGACGGAGGCAGCGCTGACTCAGCGGTTGGCTGGGGGCCTTGGAGAGGCTGAGTCGGTGATCCACTGAGTCAGGCGGTCGCTGAATGACGACCGTTTTGTGGCCTGAACCCTCAGCCCCCCGACACCACAGGACAGTCCAGTCCACGGCCAGGCAGCCCCCCCCCCCAGGCTGAGCAGTGTCACGTGGTACCCGCTGCGGCCACTTTTCCCCAGCACACCCCCCCCTTTGGGGGACAATCCCTTTCAGGGGCTGGGGTGGGAAGACCTGCTGGGACGTGGCCCCTGCCACCGGGTGACTCTGGTCACATGCTTGACCTCAGCTTCCTCATGTCTGCACCACGGCCACAGTGACCCACTTTGTCAGCACAGCGGGAGACAGCCCGCGGCTTGGGGTGGTGGGGGACCGGAGGACACCAGCAGAACCTGGGCCGCGCGCCGTCGCCAGGCCAGCGTGGGGTCCGCCCCCAGGGCCCCTTCCCCGGACACAGACGCGTGAAGGTGGTTTCCCCCGTCCTGGGTCAGCTTTATTCTCATTCTAGTGCTTCTGAGCCGACAGCCACGTGTGGCTAAACAGACGTACCTGCATGTTATGTCCCTTACGCTACATGGGTGCTATCTCCTCTGCACCGATGTTGATTTTATCACTCAAGCGTTTAGCAGCAAAGGGTCAGCCATGTGTACTGTCTCAGGAATGTTGTCATTAAATTTACGTGTACGTACTGCATAGCGCCCCACAAAATTTCAAGTTAACTTTTCCCCCCAGAAAATGCTCCATTAATGTATGCTAGATATCCACCTTCCTTTTTAAAAAAATGTATATTTTTTTATTGATTTCAGAGAGGAAGGGACAGGGAGAGAGAGAGAGAAACATCAATGATGAGAGAGTATCATTGATTGGCTGCCTCCTATACGATGGAGATGGAGCCCGCAACCCGGGCCTGTGCCGTGACCTGGAATCGAACTGTGACCTCCTGGTTCCTAGGTCGATGCTCAACCACTGAGCCGCGCCGGCCGGGCGCCATCGCCGGTTGATCTGCGCTGTGGCTGAACGTCTATGTCCCCCACCCCGAGTCCACCTGTCGAAACGCAAGCCCTCGTGGGGATGGTGGCGGAGGAGGGGTGATCATGTCATGAAGGGGAGCTTTTATGAACGAGACCCCGAGACTCTCTCGCTCCTCCCGCTCTGTGAGGACCCCCAG
>NW_005875566.1:0-5436 GCF_000147115.1 Myotis lucifugus | reverse complement strand
GCGAACAGGACCTGTGGTCTCTCTCGCCTCAGATGCTTCCAGAGGCCCGAGTTAGGTCCCTAACTGATAGCAGACGTGGCTTTAGAAACGCTATTGCTTCCTGATGGGAGAGAGGGAGAAAGTGCAGCCAGAAGTTGCCCAGAGGGAAGGAGGGCTGGAGAAGCCATGGGAGGGCCCCCCGCCCCGGCGCTCCGCTCTGCCTCCCAGGGTCGCCTTTGACAAGAGGGATTGGATTTCCAGAAACGAAAGCCAGGAGCTGGGGCTTTTCTTCTTGGTTTTAATTATTCGGAGTCACACCATACCCTTCATGTACCCGACGGGTATAATCCAATTCCTTCCCTCCGTGGATTCAGCTTCTCATGCAATAAAGGGATATCAGCAAGATGCCGACCAACCCAACCCCCAAAGGAAATAACCAGCTCCCAGCACAGCACAGGTCTGTGCCCACTTTCCGTGGACGTCCCGTGCCTGTGACAGATTTCCGTGGTCCCTTTCATAGGCAGTTCCAACAGGAAGGACATGCGAGGAGCAGGTGCTCCTTGTACCCTGTGTTTTGCCAGAAACGGCTTTGGATTCTCAGATTCAATCGTGATGTTTTACATTCAGATCGAGCTAAGAGGGGTCGGGGAGGCCCCCTCCAGGCAGGCGGTGGTGTGGGCCCTGCGGGTGAGGTGGGCCACTGGGGGGGGGGGGCACCCCAGGTGCACGAGCAGAGGGAACCCCAGCAGCCAGGCTCAGACTCAGACTCTTGACTTGGAAAGAAAGTCACACTGAGTCTCACTGTAGATGACCGTGTATCAGTCAGCTCGGGCTGCTGTAACAAAACACCCCAGGCGCTGACCTCAGGAACAGGGTGATGGCCTCCAGGTTCTGGAGGCTGGGGGGCAGGTCCCGGCATCTGCAGGGCTGGGTCCCTCGAGGCTGAGGAACCGGCTGCTCCAGGCCCCTCCCCAGCCTCTGCTGGTCGCTGATAACCTTTGGCTCCTGGGCCTGTAGCAGCATCGCTCCCATCTCTGCCCTCGTCTTCGCACGGCCGCCTCCCTGCGTGCGTGTCTGTGTGTACACGTCCTCTTCGTATAAGGACACAGGTCATGCTGGCATCCTCTTAGCCTGATGGTCTCCTAAGGATGTCATTGTACCCTGACTGTCCCTATAAAGCCCACACTATGTCCAACTGGGTCTCTCTCTAAGGCACAGGGGTTAGGACTCAGCGTGTGAACTGGGGGGGAAGGGGAGTGCACAATGCAACATGTACAACTAGTAGATCCTTTTTGAAAAGGAAGTGGGATGGTTTGTGTGTCGTTTAAAGAATTGAAGAAACACATCTGTGCCCTGGCCGGTGTGGCTCAGTGGATAGAGGGCCAGCCTGCAGACCAAGGGTCCCGGGTTCGATTCCGGTCAAGGGCACATACCTTGGTTGCAGGCTCCTCCTGGCCCAGGCCTGGTTGGGGCTCCTGCAGGAGGCAGCCATTCAATGTGTCTCTCTCATATCGATGTTCTCTCTGTCTTTCCCTCTCTCTCTCACTCGCTCTAAAAATCAATGGAAAAATACCCTCAGACGAGGATTAACAAGAAACACGTATGTGAGGATCAGTCAGTGCTTGCCCCCCTCTCAGAAGGGACAAGGGACCCCGGGATGAACGGGGAGACGTGCGTGGTCCCTTCATCTCCTGCCTTGAGCCTGACGTTAGGATTATACCTGGAAGCGGGGGTGCAGGGGGAGGGGGGCCCCATGTCCCTTCCCCGCTGAGGCCTGTTCTTATCTTTGTCTCCCTGACTAGTATCCAGTGACTTGTCAGTATGACTTCGAGGTCCTCAGGAACCTGGAGCCGTGGACCACCTACTGTGTTCAAGTCCAGGGCTTCCTTCCCGATCGGAACAAAACCGGGCAGTGGAGCGAGCCGGTCTGCGAGGGAACCGTCGGCGACGGTGAGTCTGCGCTCTCCCGCGACATGTCCGAGAGCCGTACACGCGCCGCCGTGCGGGCAGGCGGCCCCTCCACGTCCCCGTGCAGCCCAGGCTCCCCAGGTCCCTGCCTGGTGGGCTCCGTGCTCCTGGGAGCAGGGCGCCCGGCTGGGGCCACAGTCACAGCCAATCCCTCCGAGAGGGAGGCCTGCCCTGGGCTGTCCCTGTGCGGGTCCCAGGGCACTGCCGCTGCATCTGTCACCGGACAACCAGGGTCCGGCTGCCTGTCACTCCCTGAGTCAATTCAGCAGAGATGGGGTTGCATCCTAGATGAGCGTTTATTCCGATCCTGCCGGCAGCGCGGGAGAGCCGGGGGTCACCCACAAAACCTGCTCTGCACCCCCCGTAAGCCGGCTGCTTATTTGGTAGAAGGTCTCAGATTACGTGGGAAGGAGGCAAAAGGGCAAAGAGCAGTTTACCGGTAAGGCGGCTCGGAGACTGGCAAAGGCCTGTGGGTGTGCAAAGGCCCGGGGCCTTCAAAGGGCTGGCGGCTCTGGTTTCTGCTACAGGCTGTTCATCCTTCCACGGTCACAGCAGCTCCCCGACGGGGAGGACGGGCCGCACTCCCAGGTGAGCCCTCGGGTCCTGGGTGCAGCCGCCAGCCAGGGGAGCCGGCGCCGTCTCTCCTCGGAACAAAGCCGTCACAGTGAACGGTGTGGCCAACGTTCCTGACGGTTCCAGCTGGTCCCCGCATTCTGTCTCTGCCCCGTCACATCCACGCTGGCTCAGCGTGTCGGCCCTCGGGTTCTTAGAGGCTGGTGTTTGTCACTGAACTCATCTCTCGCCCCATTTTGCTTTGTCTCACCTGCGGCTTTGCCCAGAGGAGCGGCGGGACCCTCGCCCCCTGGTCCTCAGAGTCAGAGGTTGGTGTGCTCCAGGGCACCCCTCCCCTGCCCCCTGGCTTCGCACCACCCGCCTGCAGGGCGCCGGCCCCTCTGGATCGGCCGGGCTGTTACAGAAGCTACTTGGCTGTACTGTCCACAAAGCCTGGGAAAGACTTTGCAAATCCCAGCTGAAATGGACACCCGGGGCCCGGGGCCGTGTTGCGCAGCTGTGCCCCAGGCCTCGGGGACTCTCAGGCTGAGAGCCTGCACCCCGGGTGCCTGAGGAGGGTGGTGTTTCCTTCTCGCCCCGGTGTCCGCGTTCTTGGCGCATTTGATCTTCCCACGCCTTCTTGGAGGGCTCGCCACACCTGCCCGCGACGGGCCCACTTGACCTGTGGTTAACCTCGTCCCACGGGAGGCGGCCGCTGGGCGCTCCTTGGGGTGCCGGCTGCTGTGCTCCGAGTTTCCGTCCTCGTCTAGCAGGGCGAGGGCGTGGGGCTGCCCGAGCGATCCGTCTGGAATGTTTGTGTTGTTCCGGGAGCGGCCTCAAGCTCACTGACCTGTGGTTTCCGGAATCATCTGGGCTTTTTCTCTGCTTTCGTCAGTGCACAAGCGGTTGGCGCGGATGCGGGACTCCTGCCCCGTCCCGTCCCGGGGCTCCTGACCGTGACCGGCAGCCTCGTCGGAGGGCGGGAAGGCTGCTGCCTCTGGGGGAGGGGGGGGGGTTCCCTGGCCACCCTCCTTTCTCTTCCTGCTGCCCCTCCACTGCCGCGCCCCCTTGTCCCCGGCCCCCGCCCACGGTCAGTGGCGAGGGGACCTGCCTGCCCCTCCCCTGGTCTCGGCCGCACCTTCAGGTAACCGCCGCCAGCCCTCGGGCGCCACCCCGTCCCAGACCCGCTCTGCGGTTTTCCTCCCTTTACTCCTCTCAGGAGTCATCTGGGCTGAACCTCGGGGGCCCCCATCCTGCAGAGTCATGAGAACCCCTGACCTTGCAATCACCCCTCTTTCCTCCAAACACTTGCCATCTGCCTTCCCACAGCGTCACGCAGGGCCCGGCTGTCCCCACACCCGTCCCTCCCACAGTGAACGCCAGCCTCCTGTGCCCCGGGCCAGGTCCTAGCAGGCCGGTGCCTCCGCGGCCGCATCTGTGCAATGGGAGGAGTCAGAGGTGCGCAGAGCAGCGAGCCCTGCGTGTATGCCAGGCCTTGTTGCTGCCCTCAGATCGCAGTAAAACCACAGCGCCGAGTGTTCCTAACGGGTTACCAGGGGTGGGCAAACTTTTTGACTCGAGGGCCACAATGGGTTCTTAAACTGGACCGGAGGGCCGGAACAAAAGCATGGATGGAGTGTTTGTGTGAACTAATATAAATTCAAAGTAAACATCATTACATAAAAGGGTACGGTCTTTTTTTTTTAGTTTTATTCATTTCAAACGGGCGGGATCCTGCCCGTGGGCCGTAGTTTGCTCACGGCTGGGTTAGACCATCAAGCTTGGTAAGGAGCCACGTAACTTGATCAAAAAACAATTTCTCAAGTATTTGGGGTCGATAAATGATCGCCCATTAACTAACGAAAAGCAACATTTTCTACAAGAAAAGGGGAAGGATGACCTGTTGAAAGGGGCGTTGGTCACACACCACTCGAGGTTTGTTCAGACGGGATGGCCTCGTTAAAGCTCGCCACCGTTTTCCCTGCGCGCTTTGTAAGGTCTCCCCTGCTTCTCCGGGAGGAAAGGGGGGTTCGGAGGGTGAGCTGACGCCCCAACGTCGCTCCCTCCGCTGGTCAGTGGCAAAGCCCAGGCCGCCTGCCCTGTGCTTCCCCCCGCAGGCCAGTTCCCGGGGTGGCACAGGCGCCGTCCCTGTCCCTGCCCTGTCCCTGTGGATGGAACAGAGACAGCGGGTCCTGCGCCGTGGTGGGCGGAGCTGAGCTGTGCAGGGCGTGGGGGGGGGGCTGGGCGCCCGGAGCCCCGGGCCTTCGGGAAGCAGGTCCTCTCGCCCTCTTCGCCCTCGGGGTCCTCGCCACGGCTGTGGTGTGTGTCTGAGTGGGGCTCCGGCCCGGCGAGAAGAGGTTTTTCCAGAGCAGGGGCTCCCTGCCACTGCGAGGGGGCGAGGGGGCGAGGGGATCGAGTTCTGGCTTGGGGTGTGTGTGTGTGTGTGTGCGTGTGTGTGCGCGCGCCCCGTGGCTGAAACCAAGCTCGGAAAAGGACGCCGGGTCCTCAAACAGCTGCTGGATTTCTCCCCCCCACCCCCCCCTCCGTTGGGATGAATGGGTGGGCCCTGCTCCCGGGTGTGCTGGGATCCAGTGGTGGGGACAGTGTCAGGTGGCCGTGGGGACAGTGTTAGGGTGGCCGTGAGGACAGTGTTAGGGTGGCCGTGGGGACAGTGTTAGGGTGGCCGTGGGGACAGTGTTAGGGTGGCCGTGGGGACAGTGTTAGGTGGCCGTGGGGACAGTGTGAGGTGGCCATGGGGACAGTGTTAGGGTGGCCGTGGGAATAGTGTTAGGGTGGCCGTGGGAATAGTGTTAGGGTGG
This sequence comes from Myotis lucifugus, assembly GCF_000147115.1. NCBI lineage: Eukaryota > Metazoa > Chordata > Mammalia > Chiroptera > Vespertilionidae > Myotis > Myotis lucifugus. The sequence goes on along the minus strand of NW_005875566.1, from coordinate 118 downwards.
CCGTGGGGACAGTGTTAGGGTGGCCGTGGGGACAGTGTTAGGGTGGCCATGGGGACAGTGTTAGGTGGCAATGGGGACAGTGTTAGGGTGGCCGTGGGAATAGTGTTAGGGTGGCCGT
>NW_005875565.1:5975-12020 GCF_000147115.1 Myotis lucifugus | reverse complement strand
TGGCAGTGGGGATAATGAATTTGGTTTGGGTGTCTGAGGTAATTCAATTAGGTGTGCAGAGCTAAACATACTCCTAGGTAGGCATCATGATTGTAAGGATAGAGGTTGAAGTCAAGGGAACAGGGGGAACCACTCAGGGAGAGTTTAAAGGGTTAGGAGAGAAAAAAGACCAACAGCTAGAGCCTTGTGAAACACCACCATGGAAGAGTGAGCAGAGGACGCCCAGAAGCAGAGTGCTGAGTGGCAGGAGAACTACAGTGAGCTGTATTCAGAAAGCAAAGGAAGGGGTTTCAAGAAGGAAATGATCCAGGGAAGCCAATCAAAAAAGGTCCAAATATAGATCTTTGGATTTAGCCATTAAAAAGCCATTAGCTCAGGGTACATCGAGCAGTGGAAGTCAATGTCATTTTAGAGTCATCAGAGCCTGTTGGGTATTAGGAATAAACTTCTTACCTGATGGAAGAAGGCTGTAGGAATCTTACTATGGCTTCAAAAGAGTATAGGCCAGGCTTTTGGTGTTCCTACAAATTCTGAACTCTGTGTTTAACTGGATTCAAAACACTGACATTGCTTGACTTAATTTTTTAAAATTTAAATTCACAGTCAAAGTGAGAGAGGCCTTCAAGATAATAAATGCTTGACATCCCATAATTGTTCTTATGTAAGGATAGAAGCCCAGAGACTTAGATTAATTCAGTGCTCACAGTTATGTCAAGACCAGTCCTGATGAGAGAGACCATGTAACTTTGTAGACCTAAATGCTAAAATGAAGCTGTCACATGCCAAGCAACAGTATCAGTGATTCTCCGAGCCTGAAAGTTTTGAAATTATGTGATTCATGATAAATTTTAAATTTGCACATTCTCATCTCAAATTTTGTACATTAAAAAAAACTTTATTTTTATTTTGTACTATTTTAATGTAGATTATTCAGATTCACATAAAACACATCCACACTATATTATAACATTACTTTATAATAAATATTACTTTATAAAATAATATTACTTTATATATAAAATACCTAAGTAAGCTTTTCAAATGTTAATATCTGGCAAATTTAATTGAGATTACATTTTTGCTTTATCATATTACTTCCTAAATAAGTTCAATAGAAATGTAAGGTATATTAATATTATCTTTAATCAAATATCACAGTAACCTATCATCTTGCCATTTGAGATCCTTCTTTAAGAAGCTAATGGATTTTGTAAGGTGTTTGTGTCAGTGTGAACTAGTCTCCGCTTGGAGTGGGCTGCCTATCTCAACCCTGTGTTTTATGTGAAAGGCATAAATTATTTTGTTTTACATTTGAGACACTGGGTCTGTGAGAAAGTGACAAAGACAACTTGAGTTATGGGTGAGTCAGAGATTAAATCAGACAAAGAGTGAACAGATTTCTGTGCTTCTAGTCCTATTCTCGCCTTTGTTATACCACAAATAGACTGTCTCTGTACCCACACCCCACTCTACCAATCTGATGGAATGAATTGTATTGTTTGTATTTCAGAAAAAGTCTTTCTTTTGTCATTTTCACTTGTAGTTAGCTGGTAAGATAACAATATTACAATATCTAGAACTAGAAGTATGTTATCTCAAAATTACAAATGCCAGTGATAAATACCCTATATAATAAAACCCTAATATGCAAATCGACTGAACAGTGGAATGACCGGTCACTATGATGCGCACTGACCAACAGGGGGCAGATGCTCAACACAGGGGGAGCACCGCTCAGCTAGAAGCTAGCTCATGGCTGGCGAGTGCAGCAGGGGTGGCAGGAGCCCCTCCCGCCTGCATGGCAGTGCTAAGGACCCCTTGGGGGTCCCAGACTGCAAGAGGGTGCAGACCAGGCTGAGGGACTCCCTCCCCCCCCCCCCAGTGCACCAGGCCTCTAGTTTATATATAATAGGTCAATATTAACATTTTAACAAAATCAACATTGATGTTGACGGAGAAAGAATGGCTACATGAAGTATGTCCAGCTGCAAACATCCCATAGTCACAGAAAATAGGAGGGACTCCTTAAAGTTAGAAAGTCATTTAGTTCAGAGGAGAACACTTAAGAACAGTAGCTGAGACAAAAGAAAAAAAATACAACTTTTCATTCATGATCCAATTCTCTGAAGACTGCATCCAAACTGATTAGAGGGTGTGTGACAGCCAAATGTGTTTGGCCAATGGAACAGGGTGTGGTGGAGGGATTTAAGTTTGGGACTAGGAAACTGGAGCCTGACTTTACCCTAATTATGTATATCCCATCTTTCCCTTTCCCTCCAAGGTTTCAATATATTTGTCTATAGAAATTGTGGGTGTGGGGAGGGATTATTTGTAGTGTGCCTTGTACAATACATGCTAAGGTAATAAACTACGATAAAAAATTCTATTCAGTCCTAGCTGGAGATGAGTTAAATAGGCTAGACCACTGAGAGGTAGCTTAGAGCATGGGTGATTTTTTAAGAAGCAATTATCTTCTTTCCCTGTATTACATTTCAGTGTGGAAAATATTGGACAGTACAGAAAAATAAAAATAATTGAAATTTACCCATAAACCCAGAAATCAACACTGTTGACATTTAGTGTATTTTCTTTGAGTCTTGTGTATGTGTGTGCTTGTGACACATGATAATCTACACTATTAAAGAGAAAGAAACTGGTTTTAATAAATTATAATCATACTATATATAGAGCTTTGTAGCCTGCATTTTTCACTAAATAGAAAATATCAATATTTTAAAAATAATCTTTGAGGACTTTCGGTGGCTTTCATATTATTCTACTGAATGCACTTAGCATTATTTATTTAATCCCATCTTGTTATATATTTAGGTTGTTTTCAACTTTTTGTAATTAAAAAATATGCCACATTGAATATCTTTAAATATGAATCTTTGTAGCTAATTGATATGTGATTAAAATAAACTTTGGGTATCAAAATCACTTAGTAAAATGATATGAACATTGTGGACTCTTGAGATACATATATTCCCAAAGGACCTTCTCAAAAGGTTATACCAAAGTGAACATTGTGCAGTATTGTATTAGAATGTACATTTCCATGAAATTTATTTTTTATCTGTAATATTTAATAGGTTTTTAAAAGAGTATTTTGCTTGTTTTTAATTTTGATTATTCATGAGAAATATTGTTGAAGTAGGATAAGTATCTATGCATTTTAATTGAATCACTTATTTTTCAATATAGAAGACACAATCTACCAGCTCACCAAAAGAATGTCTAAAAGAGCAAACTTCCAGCTTACAGTTAAAAAGGCAGTAGAAACTGGAAGCCCCAGAGGATACTCGGCCATCTACCAATGATCTAGAACAGGGATGGAAAATGTGTCAAATATATGGTGCCTTTGTTCTCCTTCCTCTCCCTCTCTATTAACTGGCAGGCATCACTAATTGATCATGGCACTATTTTTCCAATTAGCCTAGATGTACTCTCAGAATTCTTCTCAAACCAACTACTATCATTCTGAGCTATTATCCCTTTTAGTTGGTACTTGAAATAAAACCAGTTTTCCTCCTTGGCCCAGAGTGTAGCCTACAATTCCACTGAAAAAGATAAAGGCAGGGAACCTACAATGTTACCTGGCCATTGGACTCTTCCTCAGCTCTAGTCCTCTCGCAAGTACATATCATAGAAATGCACTGTTAGCTACACACAAATGTTCCTGTTGTATATACTCCATTGACACACACAATGCACTTATGGAAGTTCCCACCCCTTTTCCATGTCCTCCTTAGTTTCTAAAATAGTACTCCTTGAAGATACTAAATAGCTGTTGGCTGTCTAACAGTATAATTGTCAGGATTCATCTTAGGTCTCTTCAAGCTCAATAGAAATTATTTCTCCAAAGTTTGCCTTTACTGTCCAGCATTCAGTTATGTTTCATCTTCCTTCTTCTCTCTTCCTATTTTAATGTCCCCTTTTAATGCAGCTGTTACCATTCCCTAAAGAGACACCACTTCATGAGATCCTGAATGGCTATGTCCATTCAATAAGCACATATGAGGGTGACTGCTGGGTGGCATCTTTAGAGATCAATAAAATCATTCCTGTGTAGACTATCAGTCTTAGAGAAATGGTGCCCTTTTATTTACTGCAAAAGAAGGAAGCAGCTGGTGAAGAGTCGATAATGAGATAAACAGCAGGAAGGACCAGGCCAGTGAAACTGATGACGAATGACTAGTGAGCCTTTCCCAGAATGGAGTTTAGCCTGTCTCCCAGCCTCTGCAACTCTCCTCTTCCAACAGCTCAGGCCACCAATGACCAATCCCAACCTAAGAGATAAGATGTTCATTTCTATTTGAGATACAATGCATCTGGCTCTTCGTGGAACTTCCCATATATTCAATCAGTCATTTGTTAGTCAGTATTTTTGAGTACCTATTATATGCCAGACACAGTAGGGAGCAAGACAGGCATGATGCCTGCCAAAGGCCATATATGGAATAATTAGGGGAGACTTTAGATGTTCTACAATCTCTATGAATCCCCCCATCCCACATAAATTCCTAGTCCTTCTTCTAACCAGACTGCCACTCAAATCCTCTCCTATGGAAATTCTGGAGCACCACTTGTCTGATCCCTGCCCTCATGGAACTTACATTTAGTGGTCAAGCACCAACAAGTTAGCACTCAGTGACAACCCAGGACTACAGATGCTCTGATGGGGGCACCAACTGGGGCTATGGACACTCAAGAAGGACATTAAACCCAAGTGTCATGGAAATGACATTCAAGATGAGACCTAAAGCATATGACTTAGGTAGCGAAGAGGCGAGACAAAGAGTCCTAAGCAGAGGATTCAGTATCTACAAAGACCAGAAGGAAAGTCTAAGAACTGTTGGTTTTGGAGGGTAGAAAGTGAGTGGGCAAAGGGTAAGGGAAACAGGGCAAATCACAAGATATGGGCTGGGGAAGTGAGAAGAGCCAGATGATAGAGAGCTATAAGCCATGGGGTTTGGACTCTATCCAAAAAGAACTGGTAAGCCAACTTGTTGACAGCAAGCAAATAAACTGATCAATCTGTGTTTAGAAAGACAAGAGGGTGAACGATGGAGGAGAGAGAAGTAAAGCTGGAGAAGAGGGCTTCCTCTAGAGCAGTGATGGCGAACCTTTTGAGCTCGGCGTGTCAGCATTTTGAAAAACCCTAACTTAACTCTGGTGCCGTGTCATATATAGAAATTTTTTGATCTTTGCAACCATAGTAAAACAAAGACTTATATTTTTAATATTTATTTTATATATTTAAATGCCATTTAACAAAGAAAAATCAACCAAAAAAAATGACTTCATGTGTCACCTCTGACACGCGTGTCATAGGTTTGCCATCACTGCTCTAGATGGTCATGTGGCTGACGATGGCAATGAGAACAAGTATGAGAGGTGTGTTAGTTTTCCAGGGTTGCCGGTACAAACGACCATAAATTGGGTGGCTTAAAATAACCAAAAATTTACTATCTTACAGTTCTGGTGGCTAGAAGTTTGACATTAAGGTGTTGGCAGGGCCATGCTTCTTCTGATACCTCTAGCAGAGAATCCTTCCTCTCTCCTCTAGCTGCCGGCATTTTTTTAGCTGCCAGCATTTGACAGCAATGCCTGGCTCATAGATTCACTGCTCCAGGCACATGTCCATCTTCTCCCTGTGTGGTTTCACATCATCTTCCCTCTGTGCATATTTGTCTCTAGACCCAGATTTCCCCTTTTTATAAGAACAATAGTTGTATTGGATTAAAGCCCACCCTAATGACCTCATTTTAATTTCATTGCCTCTGTAAAGACCCTATTTCCAAGAAAGGTCTCATTCTGAGGTTCTGGGAATTAAGACTCCAACATATCTTTTCTGAGGAACAAAATTCAATACATAACAGGTCTCTTCAAGTCCCAGTATCTACCTGATGCCCTGGGTTAGATGGGTGCCTTGTTCCCTGACCCTAAGCCCATGTCCTCCGAGATATAGCACTGCCTTGTTCTTCATAGCCCTCCTTCTAAAGGCTAGAGACTTGTCTCAGCCCAGGAAATGGAATCTTCGGG
>NW_005875565.1:0-5775 GCF_000147115.1 Myotis lucifugus | reverse complement strand
CATCCCCACTCAATGGAGGGGGGCTGTGGTGGGGGGGGGGAAATCATAGTCTGAAAGTTCTCAATTACCTGATATTTAGTTTAAAAGAGCAAGTCTACCTTCTTCTTGGTGCTTTTAAGGATTTAGATTTGCAGAGTTTGGCTCCAGTATAAGTGAGTTATACAATAGATGTATGAATGTAAAAATACAAATTTTTAAAGCTCAGGTCACAAATGAATTCTCACAATTTTCTGTGAGGGACTGAAGTTTCAACTCAATTTAATCACCAGAAGAGAACAGGTTAGGGACCCAGAGTAGAATCAGCGCACCTGTGGTTACTGAATAAATATTTGATGATGTTGATTATATTCTTGCTCAAGGCAGAGAGGTTGTCACCAACAGAGAGATAGCTGATCAAGTCAAAGGGTTTGTTCTTATTAGCATGTAAAACTCATATCAGACTTTTACTTGTTAATAATGTCATATGTTGTAATGATAGAGTTTTCTTTTTTTATTAAATTGATTGAGATGACATTGGTCAATATGAACATATAGGATAATAGAGTTTTTTAAGCTCAGATGCCTACCAGTTATTTATAAGTAATTCCCTCTGTATATCGAATTGGGTTGAGAAACTCCAAAACAATGCATGGGTTGACAGAATGATCTCATTCCCTCATTAAAGTAAAGGAAACACTAAAGGGATTATTTAAATAGATAAATTCTAAATCTGATTTGACTTCAATAATATTTCCTGGATATTTCAGTCAAATTGTGTTGTTACTCACTTCATTTGTCCATTTTATACGGATGAACCCATCATAATTACACTAAGTTTAAAGGAAAGATGCTTCTGTTCAATTGTTTTTTTCATTCAGCAAACTTGTATTTCTAATAGCAACAACCAACCTGTTACATAACCAACAATTGCTATGTCTTCTTCATCTATTTTTAATCTTGCTTTCATAACTCAAAAGCATAAACACTTCATTGATTTTTTTCCCTGTGTTTTTATCAGTATGTTGTTTAATTGATGCTAAGGTGAAGGTGTTTTATAGTAACAGGCAAAGCCAGGGGTGGGTGAACCTCTGACACCACTAGAGACCTAGCAAATTTGCCTTAGAGGAAGCTTGTCTTTGCTGCCTTCTTGTCTCCTTTTAGTCTCAGAACCTCCATCTTCACAACACTCTTCACAACTGAGCTTCCCCAAGTTGTCCCCTGTCGTGTAAAGCCTGCTATTAAAATACTGCTCAGGGTTCACATCCCATTACCCTCACCAAGCGCCCTGTAAAATAAAAGACATAAAATGCTGCCATTCTCATTTTCTCCACTCCACTTCAAAATATCTCCTTAGCTTGGAATTAAGAAGTTAGCAGATTAAAGGAGCTCACATTAATGTCACATTATACAAGAAGAATATGTTAGATAAGATGTGGAAAGAAAAAGAGTGAAATAGGGTTCTTGGTGGCCCTCACGTGGCTGTCTACTTCTCCATGACGGGAGGAACAATGGGGTACCCCATCTTTGAAAAGATGCCTCCCCATTTTCCTGTTTACTGCATCCCTTCCAATCCAGTTTTCTCTGACTGATTGATCTCAGCCTTTCAGATTAAATATGACTATGCCTATTTAAAAATTTTCAATTATAGTTGACATTCCATGTTATATTAGTTTCAGGTGTACGGCATAGTGCTTAGACATTTATATAACTTATGATGTGATTCCCCCAGATAAGTCTATTACCCACCTGGCAGCATACACTTATTACAATATTACTGACTACATTCCCTAGGCTGTATTTGACATCCCCGTGAAATATGGCTCTACTTTGATTATCTTCAATTTAGACCTCAGAAAGAGTTACTCTTTCATCTACTACCATGAGTTTTTCTTCTGACACCCACACAGAATAAAAGAAGAAAGCTTTGATGTTTTCTTCATTTTCTCTTCACTTTACACAGAATTATCTTTCTGTTTTTAGATACCATGGGTAATTTGGGAACACCAAACTATGTAAATAACCACACCCTTCTCTAAGTTTCAGTAATTCATAATTAAACAACTTCCTTAAAGGGCTTTTTGGAGAGTGGAAGCTGGCTTTGAAAATGTGTGTCAGTTTTTCACTGAACACAATTCAAAAACAGCCCCATAACATGTTTGTGTGTGTGTGTGTGTGTGTGTGTGTGTGTGTGTGTGTGTTATTGATTTTAGAGAGAAAGAGGAAGGGGGAGAGGGGAGAGAGAGAGAAAGAGAGAGAGAAATCTCGATTTGTTGTTCCACTTATTTATGTTATCATTGCTCACTTCTTGTATGTGCCCTGATGGGAGATCGAACCCTCAACCTTAGTGTATTGGGACAACGCTCTAACCCAATGAGCTACCCAGCCAGTATTTGTTTTTAATGTGCCATTGTAAAAGAATTCACTGGAATAAACATAAAGTTGAGTTTTAAAAGGCCAAGGTAGTGGGATTTTAAAATAATTGTAGATTTTATAAGTTAAAAAAATTGTGGACTATTGTCATTTATGTTTCTATTTCTTTTCCAATGAGACACATTGGGTTAAGTTCTATTTTTAAATGTATCTGAGCCTCTAGAGAAGAAATTTATTTTTACTATTATTATTATTTTATTGATTTCAGAGAGGAAGGGAGAGAGAGAGAGAGAAATGATAAGAGAGAATCTTTGATCGGCTGCCTCCTACAAGGCCTGAGCCCACAACCCCAGCATGTACCCTTGAATGGAATTGAACCTCGGACCCTTCAGTCCACAGGCCGACACTCTATCCACAGAGCCAAACCAGCTAGGGTGAGAAGATATTTAAGTAAAGGTCCAGGATACTGGTTCTAGTCAAACTTGAATCTCCAAGACCAAAAGCCACTGAAGTGGCTGAGCCTCGCATCAGCACAAGCTCAGTTTGGGGACAGTGCTGACACAGAGCGGTAGGACATCACATTTGGCAAAGCAGCATTTTGAGTGCGAGTCTGAATTACTGTAGGAAGGAAAGTTTATGGCATTCCCCCCTTCATTTTGAGATTTGTCAACAGTACTTCACAATAGGGGGAAAAATACAACTGTCATATAACAGCATTATGCATTTGTACAGAAGGATCAATAGGCTTTGGCATCAGACATCCCACTCAATCCAGAAGCATTTCAAGCTGGTAAAAGCAGGGGCGATCAAGGGGAATCCACACCAAGCACTCAAGAACCTCCAAGTAGGAATAAGCCTGATGCAAATGCTGAATAAGGATAACACTTGAAGGCTGGCTAGTGACACTGTAGCCATTACTATGCAACACAAAATTTGCAGAAAAACCTTATACTAGTAGTTGTGATGATTGGAATACAGGTCAAGATACTACAACAAGGAGACCCAACAATACAACACCTTAAGTAAGACAGAAGTTTATTTTATACATTGCTGTCCAGAGGTAGTTGAGCATTCTTAGGTGCGTAGGTGGCTCTGTTTTAGGGTCAGACAGGGAGCCAACTTGCTTTGATTTTGATGCTCTGCCTCCTATTAAGGTTCTCTCATCTCATTTTCATGACTGATGGTGGCTCGTGAGCACCAGACTATGGTTGGGCCCTAAGAATCAGGAAATGAGAAAGTAGAGGGCAGCTAACCTCTTTTACAATAACATACCCTCCAAATTACATATCCTCATCACAAATTACATCACATATCCCCACAGCTACATGCAAAAGAGTCTGGGAAAGTCTAAAACTCAGGAGCTTCTCCTACTCAAAGGAGAATGGAAATTGTAGTCCAATTAGAATTTTCCCATAGTAATTAAATGACAAGCTTCAAAATACATGTGTGTGCTTATATACACACACTAACACACTAGCATACTTAAGAGTAATTAGGGGCTTACAGGAGGGCAATATTACTTACTGGTAGGTAGATCAAGAATAGACTTTGAGGCTAGGGAGACCTGAGTTTGAATCCTGACTCTATCATTGACTAGGCATGTAGCTCTTCTAAACATTAACTTTATTACCTATAAATAAGAGATAATTTTTACCTCATAGAAATGTTACAAGGGGTAAATTAAAGAATGTGTAATTTTTAATGATAGGAAAAATTTTTTCTGGTCTTTGTCCTGAGTTCCTGGCACGGAGCTTCTAAAACTCGTAGAATTTCCCAAGTATCTTTGTCATTCATGAACTCCTTGGGTTGCCCCCGAGTGTGGGCTAACAAGATGGAAAGGGCTCTGGATGGGGACTGGTTAGCAGAAAGGCCAACCATGTGATTAGAGGGTTGGGGCTTTGGGCCATGTGATAACAGCCCAATCTCCTGACTTGGTGTGTGTGTAGCGGGGAGGGGTGGGTTGGTGGCTGGAAATGAAGTTCAGTCATGTGGCCAAGGATTTAATATGTAATGAAATCCCAATAAAAACTCTGGACACCAGAGCTCAGTGGAGCTGCCTGGTTGGTGAACACCTAGGGTGATGCATTCTTGTGCCACAAGGAGAAGGCAAAGAAGCTCTATGTTCGGGACCCTCCCTGACCTCGCCCTATGTGTCTCTTCATTTGACTGGTCTTGATTTATGTCCTTTATATGAAAACTTTAATAATAATAGTGTTTTCCTGAATTCCATGAGTTGTTCTAGTGAACTATCACCCCTGGAGGGTTTGTAGGAACCCCCATATTTGTAGCCAATCAGTCAGATAGGCAGGTGGCCTAGGGACCCTGAAGTGTGGCCGGCACCTGAAGTGAAGGCAGTCTTGCGGAGGACCGAGTCCTTAACGTGGGTGGTTAAGGACAGAGTTGAGTTGCAGTACACCAGTTCAAATGCTTAGGCAGTCATTGGAAATGTGAGAGCTCAATACAGGCTAAACGCTATCCTTGCGTTTAATTATTATTACTAGGGTTATCGTTACTTGATTGAGTTACTGGACTCCTAGTGATGTTGAAATAATATGGAATCATTAGTCTACAGTCCTTCTTACCAGAGTGTAGGACATGTTTTCCTCAACATGTGGCATCTCCAAGCCTCCTTCTACAAATAGGAAGTTGAAACAATTGCCTGTGTCCCTGCCAAGTTAGTGAAGAAAACCCAGTACACCGCCAGGGCTTGCCTCAAACAAGCAACGGTGACCACCCTCAACAGCACCCAGTTTAAAGGGGCCCACGTGAATGCCACTGACAAAGTACACAGGCTTCTGAGCCCCCTCAGAATTTGGAGCCATCTGAAGGAGGTGGCATTTTATTCAAGCTTGAGTTCATCATGTATATATATTTGAGGGCTGCTACCATGTGGGCGGGGTTCCCAACTCACAAAGAAGTCACCTTGCCTGGCTGGGTCAAGGCATGTGCTTTATGACAAAGAAGCATCACCAACATCTGGGCAAGACATGGGGAAGATATTTTAAATACGGAAGTGTGGTAGAAAAAAGCATGTGATTTCCTGTTTGGCAGAATTGTGTTCAAATGTAGTCTGTAATTTGGGGTAAATTGTTTAATCTCTCTGAACCTTAGTTTCCCTCTTATGTAAAACGGGGGAATAATGAGTCATTCGTAGGTTGTTGGGAGGAAGCACTGAGCTTGGATGATGCATGTAGAGCATTTACCATAGCACTCGGCTTCATAGAAGCAACCGAATGCATGTTATTTCCCATCCCCTTCCCTTCATGGGGCCTGGTGGGAGGGAAAGCCTTCTACTCACTTACTGTTTTAAAAGCCCAGTGCAGAAAGCTTTCTAGGGTCGGATTACCAGTTATTCTTTTCCTGAAAGGCAAGTCTTAAGTTACAGTTCTACTGTAAACATCTCCAAAACACTACAGGCAGAAAGAT
>NW_005875564.1:0-11827 GCF_000147115.1 Myotis lucifugus | reverse complement strand
TGAGCTCAAATGTGAGACACCGAGCGCCTTCCTGGCTTCAGACTGGGCAACCCGGCAGCTGCTGCCCAACAGGCCCGGCACCCCACTGCGGAGAAGGCCCTGCTCCTTCCCCGCCCACCCGGAGGCCCCGCCCGGTTCTGATCGCTGCCTCCACCAGGCTCCTTGCTGGCGCCTGAGGCCTGAGGACTGGGATGTGGATGAGAAGGCTCTATAATAATCCGACATGTCCGTGACCGAAAATACCCCCAGGCTGGTCAGATCATAAATTCCTGACTGGGCACAGAACCTCTTCAGTAAAAAGGTGTGTCTTTGCTTAAGCCAGCGCTGTCCACTGCTCTGTGCATCTAGGTTAACACGCCTTGGGAGTCGTTCCATTTGAGACCCTCAGAAGCTAAACACCCTCAAGAGAGCAGGTAATCTTAACTCTCCACACCCAGCACCACCACCCCCCCCCCGCGCATCCCCCTCCCCCGCAATGCGGGAAAGAGGCCGTACACTACTCTGGAAGGCATTGCCTCAAAGCTTCAAACCATGTCTTCTGTTTGGCTCAAATGAACTCTGACAAACGCTTATAAAGATGTTCTACAGGTCTGGATGTTCTTAAACTGGCAGCACACCGTGACAGGTTTCCTGCAGTTGACCCCTGACCGCACTGCCTGCCACAGCCTGTCCCCAATGGCCAGCTGTGGCGTCTGCCTGCCCAGCATCCATCTGTGCTGCTGACAACTCCCCGCCTTTCCTTTGGGAGCCTCCTGCCCGTTGAAGTCCGCGTGGAGGAGGAGTCAAGGTGCCCTGGCTCCCACTCGGGCTAAGGGGGTGCAGGAGACCCAAGCCGGGGAAGTCAGAGGTGGTGAGTGATGAGCCCTAGATTTTTCACTAAAAATATATTTTTAATGAAGCTCTTTCTTTCCTGGTGGCTACTGCTCTGATAGGATATCAGCTGGACACGTCGGGCCTTCTCACTACCCTCCCTTGGGAGAGTTTGTCTGCAATGAGCCACACAGAGGAAACCAGAGCTTGGAAATGGAGAGACAGCCAGGCATCATTTAGGCACCTGGATCTAGCCACGCCAGCAGCTATTCTAATAGCCTGTGAGTTACTCAAATCCATTTCTTCTTGTTTAAGCCAATTTGATTTGACTTTCTATTGCTTGCAATCAAGACTCCTGAATTATTCAACTACTTGGTAACCAACAAATGAATGAATGAACAAATGCACGTCTACCAATATTTATTGAGGAACTCCTATGTGGCAAGCACAGTTTTAAGTCCTGAATAAAAAGGCAGAGTTGCTGCAAAAAAAAAAAAAAAAAGAAATCACTGTTGCTCTTAAAAGCCAAGATTGTGGCCCGACAACCTAGAAATGGGTCAATTCATCCAATTATGGTGGCTGCTTAGAACACCCATTTCCTCCCAGCCTCTGTGTCTTCTTCTTCCGCCAACATAATGACGGCTCCGACCAGGACTGAAGCAAGGCCCTCAGCCCACTACACCCACCTCACGTTCAGCCTGAGGCCACGCGACTTGCTTCTGTCTGATGATCAGATGCAAACGTTGTCAGAGCCGGAATTCAGGCCTGACGCTGGGGCATTGGGTACTGGTGGCTCCTGAGCACGGCTGCCCTGTGTTCGCAGTTTTAATATTTGCCAGTACATCTGCCGGGCGGCCTCAGCCATGGTTTGGCCTCAGAATTGTCTGATGATGCTGACGCTGTAGATGTCTGTCAGGCTCCAAACAGGAAAGCAGATCCCCTCTAAGCTTTTGAACAAAGGGAATTCAGCGCAAGGAACGCGGACACACCACACGAAGGCAGAGGCTGAGGAGCAGGCACAGGAAGAGTGCGGCCAGCAGGGACTGGCCAGGGCGGGAGACACTGCTGGCGGGCGCCGTGGTGCTGCCTGGGCTCCGGGGCTGGAGGCACCCCTGGGGCTGGCGTTCCGCTTTGCTCCGCGGGCAGTGCAGACACAGGCTCGGAGGAGAGGGGACAGCTTCCCCAGGCCCGGAGCCCTTCCGGTACAGCTGGCTCGTTCTGGCAGCAGGACTGGGCCCAGGACTTCTTACTTCTACATCACCCCCTCTCTATTGGCTCTGATCACCTCCTCCGCACGTTTAGCTTTATAAATTGTATCTAAAACGTGGTTGATTTTGTTCATTGCTCTGTTGTCACTTTCCTCCTCGCTGACCAGTGTCGTCGTCCCTTGGCTCCTGTCCCTGCCACTGTGCTGTCTGTCCGGGTCTGCCTGGCCTTGCGTCCCTCGCTGCCTCAGCCCCGCCCAGGAGGGTTCTGTTGTTAGGGAGGGGGCCTCTTTGGCCGGGGACACTGCTCGCAGCGTCTGCTCTCCCTCCCAGCCCCTCCCTCTTAAAGCCGATCCTTCATCATCAAGAGTAAGTGGGTTTATCTGTGTTTGAGCCACACATGAGAGGCCAGCCCCTCCCTCTTAAAGCCGATCCTTCATCATCAAGAGTAAGTGGGTTTATCTGTGTTTGAGCCACACATGAGTGGAAAGATCCCTTTTCTACTTGGGAACCCCTAAAACTGCCCACCAAGGCCCCCCTGCAGCAGGCCGCCCAGCGCTCCTCCAAATAGCTCTCCTAGGCATTTCCTCCCGGCCAGCCCCAGGCATTTATAGTAAAACCACAACCGTGCAGGAGGTTGGTGTGCCGTCCGTCCCTCTGTGATTTATCCACAGGAAGGAGAGATTCCCTCCACACCCAAGACTCCGTTTTCCCCGGCTGCGCGGGCCGGCAGGCCGGGTGTGCGGGCCGGCAGGCATGGTGTTCGGGCCCTGCCTCTTCCCGCAGGTGCTCCGTTTTCCTGAGATGCGGGGCCAGAGTCTGTCCAGCCTCACATCTAACCCATCGCCTGGCCCTGAGAAAGGGGAGTGCTGCCTCCATTTCTGACTTTCCCTCTGTCCTCACCAAGAGCTTTGCTCGCTTACCTTTGTTTACACGCCGTCGCCTTGAAGTTTATAATAAAATGTGGTTAGAAGTCAGCGGGCAGGTCTGGGGGAATGGAGGAGACCTACCCAGGCTGCAGGGGAAGCACTTGTATGAGTTGGGACCCACAGCGTTACCTCCGGGAGACGGAGAACTCCCCTGGGGTGACCCTACTTAGCCGCTCAGCCATCCTAACAAAGCACCCCAGTTGGGTGGCTTAAACAACAGAAATTTACCGCCTCGTAGTCTGGGATCTAGAATCTGAAATCCAGGTGTCAGAGGACTGGTTCCTCCCGCGGCCTCTCTCCTGCACGTGCAGAGGGCCGCCTTCCTGGGGTGCCTCCGCGGCCTTTCCTCTGGCCGGTCATCCCTGGTGTTTCTTCCTCTCTGTGCAGTCGGATTGGCACGGGCCCCTAACTACTCCGTATCCATGATTACCTCTTACAGACTTTTTCCTAACACAGCCACCTCCTGAGGCGCTGGGCGTTAGGACTCAGCACATGCAGGGGTTGGGGGAGTACTTCAGCCCAGAGCAGACACAGGCCATCTCCTGGCTCCCTCCGTCGGTCGATGAGCAGGTACCGGGGCTGCTCCAATGAGATTAGAGAGTTTTTCTTCCAGAGCAAGAACCTCAAACCATCATGCTCCCAGGCCCTGGGAGGCAGGGTACACGGGTGGCAGGATAGGCGTGGCCGGGGCTGTGGCAGAGCAGATGCCCACCCACAGCGGGCTGCCCCTTCAGCCGCCGTGCCTCCCAGGCTCAGTGTGCCAGGCCACCCATTTTTCTAAGAGAAACCAAAAATCGGGATTTTGGGTGAAGTTTTCAATTTTTAAAAAATGGTGAAAGCCCAATAAAGCCTCCTCCAGCTGGGTCTCTCCCTTGTCGCTCCTTTTCAGAGCCTCTGACGCTGGTCCTAAGGGCAGGGTTTGATCCCTGAGCTGGAGCCAGACGTCAGCGGGAGGACAATTCAGCAAAACTACAGCTCCTGGTCGGGCACTGACAGCAGGGAGTCCCTACAGCGGAGATCCGCAGCAGCTACGAAATCCCTGGGAGGAGAGGTTCGCGGGTTCGATTCCAGTCACGGGCATGTACCTAGGTTGCAGGCTCAATCCAGAACGAGCAGGAGGCAACCAACCGATGTTTCTGTTTTTCTCTCTCTGTCTCTCCCTCTCCCTTCCACTCTCTCCAAAAAGCAATGAGAAAATATCCTCTGGAGAGTATTAACAAAAAATAATAATAAATAATAAAATTGGTACTGGACAAACTTCCAAAGGGCACGTTGTGCTCAGAATCTACTGTGGGGATCAAGTCTTATCAGATGGAGTCAAAGCAGCCCTGTCCTGGCTGGTCTCCAGGAAGACCTTGTCCCCATCATCTCTGTCCTCCCCCCCCCCGCCCCCCGCCCCAGCCCCAGCTCCCCCAGCCAGGAGCCCCAGTCACTGCCATCACCACAGCAGCTGGGCAGGGGCCGCGACTTATCCCACCAGGTTGCAGATTAAAGTTTGACTGGCACTGGGGCCAGTCCCACCTCCCCTACGCTTCCCTTTGAACCATCAAAAGCCCCAGCAAACCCCTGGGGTCTGTATTTAGGTGATGTCTTAATTTTAGAAAAAAAATCTTCCTGTGATGGGCTGACACCCGTGGAAAACTGGTTTCTCAACTGTTGTTAAGGAAGAGGATGTAATGACAGATTCCATGCATACTTAGTTATTAAGAAGGAGGTTTGCACCCCTATTCATCTACTTCAACATGCCTTCCCCCACTTGGTTAACTTGTGGCTATTTGAAGGTTACGTATGCAAAACAGAGCTAGAGACATCAGTGAAGAACACAGCTATTTGAGGAAAACAAATTAAATCACAGCCACTGAACTATTTTGCTGTTTAAATCCATCCTAAAGATACCCTAAGCCTGGTCGCGTTGCTCAGTGGTTGAGCATTGACCTACGAACCAGGAGGTCACAGTTTGATTCCCGGTCAGGACACATGCCCGGGTTGTGGGCTCCATCCACAGTGTGGGGCGTGCAGGAGACAGCAGATCAATGATTCTCTCATCACTGGTGTTTCCATCTCTCTCTCCTTCTCCCTTCCTCTCTGAAATCAATAAAAAAATATTTAAAAAAAGATATCCTAAGGCCACGGAGAGTTCTTTCTTTCTCCGTTAACCAAACCCAGGGCAGGCTCCAGAGCATTCATTCTGAGTGCAGTTCTGTTCAGACCTCGGGCTCAGCGGCTGCAGAAAGCGCAATTACAGCACCCAGCAGCTCCCGGCTGCTACGCTGTCATCTGCGGCCAATGTTTCTATGTTTCATTATTTTTAAAATTAACTCGTACAATGATAATGCCTTACAGTCGACACAGGTGACGGTGTTTCCAGCCTTCATTCTCCAGATAAGCTCATGTGCCGCCTGTCACCTGCCAGGGTCTATTGTGATGGCAAGAGGGGGAGGGAGACAGCTGAGTGAAGAAACAAATGAGCAGCTCCATGGGGTGTCAGGTCTGACATCAGAGCTAAGTGATCAGGAGGAGCCAGCACAGCGGGCGAGGCGTGCGTGTTCTACAGCAGCTCTCAGCCAGGGCGGCTCTGCCCCGGGCACCCTGCAGCGTCTGGAGGCACGTTTGGTGGCCACAGCCGGGGTGACAGGACTCACTGGCCTCTAGTGTGTGAAGGTCAGGGATGTGCTGAGCATCCTACAGTGCCAGGTCAGCCACACCAACCAGCCAGCCTCTAATAGCAACAGTGCCAGGGCAAGAAACTTGGTTCCCGGCAAAGAGAATAGCTTCAAACAGCAAGAAAATCACAGAAAACAAGAAGAAAGGGCTGGGGTACGTGAGCCAGCCCCTGCTGCAGCGATCCTACCCCAGCACAGACTCAGCAGCTATGGGAGCGAGCATCGGTGTTTGTGGCTCACAGCTCTCGGGCCTCTGGGATGGCTCTGCTTGAGGCCGTTGCTTAGTGACTTGTCTTCAGACTATGGGTTGGTCTAAATCCACTGGCCATCTTCCCTCATTCTCCTTGGACCGTGTTACCTGGGGCACGTTCTCTCCTGGCGGATCACAGGAGCCCAAGAGGCTGAGCCAAACGGAACACACTTATTTTAGGGCTCTACCTCCATCAGAACCACTCACGTGCACTGAAAGCAAAGCTCAGGCCCAGGCCCATGTCCAGGGACAGGGCAGTCCACTACCACACACAACCCTGGCTGGACTATTACAGAAGCGTGAGAACAGAGCACAGTGACCCAGTCCCCTGCACTGGGTGTGGCAGCGGCGGTGGGGAGGGACTGGAGAAACAGGCAGCAAGGTCAGGGAGGTGTGGACGGTAGGTGTTCTAAGTGTACTGGAAGCCACTGGATGGCTTTACTCTAAGGCATACATGGAACCAAATCATACTGAACAGTGACAAATGGCTACTCGGTGAGGCGCGAGCTGCAGAAAGCAGGAGAGCAGGACACAGCAGACGCCAGCGTAGCCGACAGGGAAAGTGCCTAGCGTCTTGGTCGAGGGCGGGAAATGGAGAGAGACCAGAGGGCACACACTGGGTATGTTTCAGAAACAGAATCCTCCGGGCACACTGACTTGGATTTAGAGAGAGGAAACGATCGGGAATGGCTCCAGGAGTTTTTCCTGAGCCACTGCGCTGTGGGAAGTGGTGCCCTTTACGGAGGTGGGCACCAGCGAGTGAGCAGCTTGGGGGAAAGTCTGCCTGGGCCTCGCTTAATGCAACTGCTCCACGCCCCCCGGGTGGGACTCGCATCATCTTCTTTTTCCAGAGGAGGAAACAGGGCTCAGAAAAGTGGAGCCACTGTCCCCGACCACAGCAGCGGGATTGGAATATAGTTGGCTTTGACCCAGGCTGCACACCAGACAGGCCTTTCAGTGCTTCTCGGCCCCTGTAGAAAACTACATGGTTTGAGGCTGCTGGGAAGTTTGCCTGCTTCTGAGTATATGAGCTCCCAGACCGTATGTTCTAGAATTATTCGTTCATGTGCTTGGGCAGTAGGAGGCAGTAGGAGGCAGGCACTGGACGGAAAGCAGGGAGGCTGTGCCTCCTGCCCCAGCTCATCTGCTATCAAGCTTGCATATGAAGCAGGCACCCTGCCCTAGCTGGTCGCTCAGTGGTTAAAGCATCGGCCTGAGGACTGAAGGGTCCAGGGTTTGATAGGACAAATGCCTTGGTTGGAGGTAACCAATCGATTAATGATTGTCTCTCTCACATTGATGATCAATGGAGAAATATCCTCGTTGAGGATTAACAAAAAACATAAAAAGGCGCTGGAGATTGTGGGCTCGTGAACGAATGTGAGCCTGGGTTCCCCCTCAGCACGAGTGTCTTTAGCCAGGAGCGGAACTGCGGGAACTGCGTTCTCTCTCACAGAATACGTAATGCTGTGGCGAGGAAACATGGGAACTTCTCTATAAATCGGACCTGAGCCATGAGAGGATCACTGTGAATGCAATGCTCCCACCTGCTGGCCACTGTCATTTTGGAGTTTCCTGTCTGCAGACAGACCCCAGCCACCAAATGAGGGGTCTCCGGCCCCGGGAGGGACTGAAAGCCCCTTTAATTGGCAGGTAACAGTCTGCTGGTTTCGGGTGTATGACACAATGCTTCAGTGTTCGTACACATCACACAATGATCCTCACACTAAGCTGGTCACCATGTCACCACTCAGCTACATTGTTTTCTTGTGGTGAGAACTTTTAATATCTACTCCCTCAGAAACTTTCAAATACGTGCTGCAGCATTATTATTAACCTTAGTCACTATGACCTGCTAATTTTCTAACTGGAAGTTACACCTTTTGACTCAATTCACCCATCTCCCCCAGTCCTACCCCCAACCCCCACCTCTGGCAACTGTCCAACTGTTCTCTGTCTCTATGGCTTTAGTTTCTTTTTCTTTCCTTTAGTTTTTAGATTTCACATAAAGTGGGATCATATATTACTTGTCTGGAAGCTCTTTTCAGTATTTCCAAGAACCACGTGGAAATTATGTTTCCCTTTTATTAACAACATGAACTCAATAATGCCATTCATTAATTTTTATAATGTGAGAATGAATTAATTACTACTGAATGTAGGCTGCTTTGTTTGCATGGTCTGGATTTCAAAACATAAAACACAGGGTTATTAACAGGAAGAAAATGATCAAGCTGCTTTGTGATTTAAGAAGCAGGGTGGGGGCGGTGTGGGAAACCCCCAGGTGGTATTTCAGGCTCCTCCTTCAGCCTCATTGCCCGCCCAGAACCTGCGCCACTCCCCCCCCCCCCCCCCCCCGCCAGGGGGGAGAGGGAGGGGGGGGGCCCTGAGCTGGGGTTGTCCCTGTTCGGGGGGGAGACTGGCCTCCGCCCCCGGCAGGGAAGACCCTGAGGGCGCACAGCCTTCCCCCCTTCTTGCAGGCATTTAAACACTTGCCTCCCATCGTCCCCTTAGGGAACAGAATCTGCACTGCACGTACTTTTGAGTCCTCCATACCTGTCTCAAGGTCCGTGTAGTGTTAAAGAAATGCGTGTCAAATGCATGAATGAGGATTGAGAAGACCCACCACAATCGAATGCAAGTGGATCCAACAGGAGCCATTGGAAGGCCGTGACCGAGCGAAGCAGGGCCAATTCCCCTGACAGTGGCCCCTCCAAGGGTGGGGGTGGGGTGGGTGGACTCGCAGGTCCCATTAGGACTTTCAAGTTAAAATGCCATGTGTTCAAGCTCCTGCTACCCAGAAACCCAGAGCCTCTCTTGTTCTAGTTTTTTCTAAAGCTTCATTTTCAGCTTTTCCTGAGCGTTAGTTACACCATCGCTGCCAATGGTTCTTTGTTTTTCCTTTATTTGATCGGGTTTTGTGATTTGGTCTCTGTTACTTGCCACCCCAGCACCCTAACCAGCACAGGAAATACACATTCTGTCTCAAGTGGCACGATGCGAGGAGAGTGAGGATGTCATCGGCTGCTTCCCTCAAAATAGCGACTCTAACAGGTTAGAAACGCTCCCGGCACCGCCCACGCTGCCACTGATAATCGATTCCTTATCTGTCAGGAGCGAATGTTTCAATTCTCCCACCGCTGGGCTGTGTATGACGCACCAAGTACATTTCCAGGCGATTTTGTCTGAATTACACGGTTAAGTGCCTCGTATTTCCAGCTCACGTTACAGTGCCTCGGAGTTAGAATAAGAGAGAAGTATCATGTGTTACTTCTTACACAGGGGACGGATTCAGATAGAAAAAGGCACACATTGATGGTGAATGCGAATTTGTTTCTGGCTTCCAGGTATAACTAAGTCAAAAAGAGACAGAAAGTGGGGCAGAACAGTCAGCTATCCAGTGACATGTTCCAGCTTCCGAGTTTGATCGAAACTAGTTCGCTACCTTCTGAGTGCAGGAGCGGGGAGTAAGTTCCCAAACACGCCCTCCACTTCACTCCGAGGCTGGGATATGTGCCCTTTAAAAATAAGAAAGAATGAACTTACAGCACAAAACAAGACCCAGTAAATATCTTCCAGAAGTTCAAGCAACGAATCCTGTGGGAGTTCATAGGAAACCAAGCTCAGTCATTCAAGGTGAGATTCACGGCCAACGTTGTTTCCAAAAGCAGGATCTGCATGGACCTTAAAGGAGGGTGGGCCTTCGCTGGGTGAGGCAGAGGGTGACATCATGCCCTGGTTATGGCCTTTCCCAGCTCAAGGAAAGTTGGGGCATCGTGCACTGCTGCCCCCGCCCCCTGCCCCCCCCCCCCATGAGTGGAGCTCCCAGTGGAATGTGTCAGTGGCCCTGCTCCATGCTGCCATCCCCAGGTGACGCACGGCATTGGAGTGGAGTGGAGTGGAGGCTGAGCTCTCTCCCCATCACCATGGTCCTAGACCTATCACAACAGTCCTGAGGAAAGACGTGCCTCTCTCCACATGGCTACATGGTCCCTGCCCTCTGCTCGGGAGCCGGGGGTGAGTCAAGGTTGCAGCAGGAAGCAGAGGGCACATCAAAGTGGCAGTTGCAGGAGAGTTTACTGAAGGGACCATTTGCAAAGGTGTGGGCCAACGGGACCCAGCCAGGCCTGGAGCAGCATGAGGTTTGGCAGGTGAAGGGCTCTCAGCACCACGAGGCCTGAGGGACAAGGCAACGAGGGGGCAGATCCCAGAACCTGGAGGCAGAAGGGCCACCTCACAGAGGAGCCATGGTACACCCCTCCCAGGTCTCAGCCAAGGAAGGACCAGCTGCTGGCAGTGCTGTCTGGCCAAGGTCATTCCCTCCCTGGTGCAGCCCACAGCCTATGACTGCACACAGGCCTGGTCATCTTGGCCCAAGGCTGGCCAATCCTAAAGGGCATTGTAGCCATAGGTCCCCGTGGGGCTGGGTGAGGGTCTCAGGTCCCCTGTGGGCTGGGTGAGGGTGTCAGGTCCCCCCATGGGGCTGTGTGAGGGTGTCAGGTCCCCCGTGGGGCTGGGTGAGGGTCTCAGGTCCCCCGTGGGGCTGGGTGAGGGTCTCAGGTCCCCCGTGGGGCTGGGTGAGGGTCTCAGATCCCCCATGGGGCTATGTGAGGGTCTCAGATCCCCCGTGGGGCTGGGTGAGGGTCTCAGATCCCCCATGGGGCTGTGTGAGGGTCTCAGGTCCCCCGTGGGCTGTGAGAGGCTGTCCGGTTCCCCATGGGGCTGTGGGAGGGCTGCCATAGGCTGCACTGGTGAGGCCACCTGGTCACGGGCCTGCTCCCACGAAGTCCTTCATGAGCAATTCGGTTCCATGGCTTCTGCCTTGGACCCCTCCCTGAACTGAGGGATTCCAGGATGGCCAAGCACCTGGTTGTAGACAGTAGCCATTTCACCTCCTCCGCCCAGGTCCTCCCTTTTCCTCCCACTTGCGGCTGTTCTGTAAATGCGTATCGAGTATCTAACGCAGGCCATCTGCTAGCCGAGTAGTCTCAAGGGTGAGCAAACACAGTCTCTTCCCTTCTAGAGCTTATAGTATAATGGAGGAGCTACACATTATCCAACTGGTTAACAAAGAACAAATTGCAACTGTGATAAGTACTATGATGGAGAGTTGCCTGACACTTAAAATCATTTCATTGTGGGCTGTGTCATAGTCAGGGATTGAAGAAGCCCGTCTTTCCTTCCATCCAGGCAACCAATTCATATGTAAGGAGAGAACCAAGGGATGGCTACTGCCAAAGATGACTAAAGATGGCCCGGCCGGTGTGCTCAGGGATTGGAGCATCGGCCTGCACACCCCAGGGTCATAGGTTCCATTCGCAGTCAAGGGCATGTACCTGGCTGCAGGTTCTGTCTCCTGCCCCAGTCAGGGCGTGTGTGGGAGGCAACCAATCATGTGTCTTTCTCATCTCTCCTCTCTCTCTCTCTCTCCCTCCCTCCTTCTCTCCCTCCCTTCTCTCTCTAAAAATCAATGAAGAAAATACCCTCGGGTGAGGATTAACAAATACACACACACATACCTGCAGATGGAGTTCAAGGCAGAGGAGCTGAGTGTGCAAAGGCCTCAGATGGGGAAGACATGGCAGGTACAAGGCTTTCAAAACAGGCCAGGGTGGTCCAATGGCCCAATGCAAATGTGTGAATGGCAGTCTATAAGAATTATGATGCAAGAGGGTAAAATGGCCCTGGCCAGTTTGGCTCAGTGGATAGAGCGTCGGCCTGTGGACCGAAGGGTCCTGGGTTCAATTCTGGTCAAGGACATGTACCTAGGTTGCAGGCTCATCCCCAGACCGGGCCTTGGTCAGGACTCCTGCAGGAGGCAACCAATCAATGTATTTCTCTCACATAGATGTTTCTCTCTATCTTTCCCTCTCTCTTTCATTCTCTTTAAAAATCAATGGAAAAATATCCTCAGGTGAGGATTAACAAAAAACAAACAAAAAAGAGGGTAAGATGAAGCTATAAGATACA
>NW_005875563.1:3782-11930 GCF_000147115.1 Myotis lucifugus | reverse complement strand
TGAGACCTACTCACAGGCTCACTGACCACTCACCACACCTCACACCACATGACCAAAGGCCTCTTTCCTGCAGTTTCTCTTCCCCAGTGCATCCTGTCCAGCTGTTACACAAAGAGCCCTGAGATCCAAGAGAACCTCAGCGTGTTGCTTGCTGATTCCAAAGAAATAACCTGGAGAATAAGCTGGGAAGGACATGGGTTTATTAGAACTTGCCTGGGTACCGGTGGTGTGAAGTTTCCCCCACAGGACTTTCCAAATACAGGGCTGTATGAGTACAAAAATAAAGCAACACGGGGTGGGGGTGGAATGTACTCGCCCACAAGCTGTGCCAGAGCGAAACGCTGGATCTTTCTGTGCAGTTGTTTATAGTCAGGCTCACATCTAGAAGCAGGTTCTCCTTGGGTTTTCTTAGACCCAGGAGCTGGCCAGGCTCCCAAAGTCTCACAGTCCACTTACTAATGGCCTTCATCCTATTCCACAGGGTGGGAGGGAGAGTTGGAGTGTGGGAGGGGCCCATGTTCTCACATACCACACAGCAGCTATCAAGTAAAAATTATAAGATATACTAAAAGCCCCAGCTGATTTGGCTCAGTGGATAGAGCATCTGCTCTCAGACTGAAGGGACCCGGGTTCAATTCCAGTCAAGGACACATACCTTGATTGCAGGCTTAATTCTGGCCCTGGTCACCATGTGTGCAGGAGGCAACCAATCGATGGGTCTCTCTCACATCAATGTTTCTCTCTCTGTGTGTGTCTCTCCCTCTGCTTCTACTCTCTCTAAAAATCAATGGTGGAAAAATATCCTCAGGTGAGGATTAACAACAGCAAAAAGTTATACTAAAAGACAAAACCAATATTGAGACAGAGCAAGCATAATAACCAGACTCAGACATGGCAGGGATGTCAGAATTATCAAACTAGAAATTTAAATAAGTATGATTAAGATATTAAGGGCTCTAATGGATACAATAGACAGCATGCAAGCACAGATGGGTAATGCAAACATATGGAAATTCTAAGAAAGAACCAAAAAGAAATGCTACCTATCAAAATCATTGTAACAGAAATAAAGAGTGTCTTTGAGGGACTTATTAGTAGATGGGATAAGAATTAATGAATTAGAGAAAAGAACAATAGAAAATACCCAACCTGAACAATAGGGGAAAAATGGAAATCTACACTAATAAAAGAGAAACATGGTAATTAGCGTAACCCTTCCCATTGGCTAATCAGCATATCCTTATGCAAATTAACTGTCAGCCAAGATGGCGGCCGGCAGCCAGGCAGCTGGAAGCGAACATGAGGCTTGCTTGCTCCAGTGACTGCAGACTCCAACGTTCCCGCCTGCCTTGCTGGCCTCTGAGCTACAACTCTAAGAAACTATGTTGCAAATATAGAAGCTAAACAAAACCCCAGAAAAAAGCTTTCAGCCAGCCGGGATCTCAGAGCTAGAGTTATACATTATTTTGATTATAGCAGCAGAAGCCTCAGAGCTAGAGCCAGAGCTAAAGCTGGCCCAGAATAAAAAAAAAAAGAAAGAAAAAGAAAAAAAGGAGTGGTTGGGAGCTTCAGTCAATTGCCAGCCTGAAAGCAGCCCTCAGCTCCTCACCCAGACTGGCCAGGTACCCCAGTGGGAACCCCCACCCTGATCCAGGACACCCTTCAGGGCAAACCAGCCATCCCCCAGGCCTCTATCCTATACAGTAAAAGGGTAATATGCCTCCCAGCACCAGGGTCAGTGGAGCCGCGAGCCTCCTGGCACCGGATCAGCATGACAGGGGCCAGCACCCAAACCCCCCTGATTTGCCCTGCGGCTCTGTGTGTGTCAGGGGGGCGGCGCCCACAGGGGTCCCTGCTCTGTGTGTGATGGGGTAGAGCCATAAACTCCCCATTGGCCCTGCCCTGAGTGTGACAGTTGGCGGCGCCCCAACCCCCTGATCCGCCCTGCTGTGTGTGTGACAGGGGGCGGTGCCCTAACTCCGCTATCGGCCCTACTCTGTGAGTGACAGGGGGGAGCTCCTCAACCCCCTGATGGGCCGTGCTCTGTGCGTGACAGGGTACAAAGCCTCAACCCCCTGATGGGCCGTGCTCTGTGCGTGACAGGGTACAAAGCCCCAACCCCTCTGATGGGCCCTGCTCTGTGCGTGACAGGGGGCAGTGCCCCAACCCCCTGATTAGCCCTGCAGGGTATGGAGCCCCAACCCCCCTGATGGGCCCTGCTCTGTGCAGGGGGCAGTGCCCCAACCACCTGATTGGCCCTGCTCTGTGCGTCACAGGGGGTGGCGCTGCAACCTCCCCATCGACCCTGCCTTGAGTGTGATAGGGGGCGGTGCCCCAACCCCCCAATTAGCCATACCCTGAGCGTGACTGAGGGTGGCATCGCAACCTCCCAATCTGCCCTGCTCTGTGCATGACAGGGGGCGGTTCCCCAACTCCCCAATCAGCCCTGCTCTGAGCCCGACCAGGGGCTGCACCTAGGGATTGGGCCTGCCCTCTGCCACCCGGGAGCAGGCCTAAGCCAGCAGGTCGTTATCTCCGGAGGGGTCCCAGACTGCAAGAGGGCACAGGCCGGGCTGAGGGGCCCTCCCTCCCCCCACCGAGTGCACAAATTTTTGTGCACCGGGCCTCTAGTAAATTAATAAGCCTCAAGGACCTATGGGATTATAATAAGAATTTACCAGTTGGGTCACTGAAGTTCTGGAAAAAGAGTATGAAGGCTGTAAAAGTATGTAAAGAAATGATTACTGAAGATGTTCCCAACTTAGCAAAGGACATAAACCTACAGAAGCACTAAGCTGAGCAAACCCCAAACAGGTTAATCACATAGACATCCATGCCAAGGCATATCAGAGTCAAACTTCTGAAAACTAGAGACAAAGAAAAACTCTTGAAAGCAGTAAGACAGGGAAAAAAAACAAGAAGAAGGAAAAAGAAGGAAAGAAAGAGAGAAAGAAAGAAAGAAAGAAAGAAAGAAAGAAAGAAAGAAAGAAAGAAAGAAAGAAAGAAAGAAAGAAAGGAAGGAAGAAAGAAAGAAAGAAAGAAAAGATTGTGGAAAGAGCTCAGGAGATTTATCTCAGTGCTGCGGCGGATACAATGGCGTGAGCACACTCCGCCTGCACAAGCTTCCTCGGCACACCAGGAAGTGGCATCACCCGCCTGAGCTGACCTCCTAGAGCCCCTACATAGTACCCTGATCTTTCCTACTATTGGTTGCCCTCTGGATGTTGTAAACTTCTGATTGGTCTGGAATGTTATATATGTTGCTGCACTCACACAATAAACTTGGATCTGCGTCACTGAGCTGGTCCCCGGAGTCGGGCATGCTGCCTTAGGACTCAGTTCGGCCGCACCCCCGCAGGACCCCCTGCTTCATTCTGGCGCTGCGAACAGGGACCCCGGATCAAAAAGAAAAAAAGTCAAGAAAGTCGGCAGGCAAGCCTAAGGTCGGGTGAGTGCCCCTCTGTAACTATGGGAAACTTTCGGGCGCTCCATGCATCGTTACAGAGCAGGCGAGTAAAGGTAACAGAAAGGGAGCTACAAAAGCTCTGGGCTATCCTAATAGCATTTAACCCCTGGCTCTCTGCCACCGGCGGTGCGGGCGGGGGAACAGAAGACCCTTTACCTCCCTACTCCCCTCCAGAGCCCTCTGCCCCTGCAGATTCCTGGGCTGTTTTCGACAAGACAAAAGAAGTTTCTCAAAGCTCAAGGAAGGCTGAAACTGAGAGAGAAAAAACCTCTAGCGAGGTGAAAGCAGGGAAGTCTCACCAGGAGGTTTCCTGCCGGAGTCACTCCCTCGCTCCCCTCACAGAGCAAACAAAAAGTTTAACTGCCCAGCAGCCCCCAAGTAATCCTTTCCTGGGAGACACCGATGATAATCCATGGATGGGGATATATCAATCCATGTGTAGCCAGAGAGATAGAACAAAGAAGTCTTTAGGGCTAGAGACCCCTAGACTCTTTCCTGTGAATGTTAACCCCAAAGCTGCAGCAAATGCCACAGGATCTGCAACAATATTCTCGATATCCAAATGGTTAATGCAGAGAAAGAAAAAAAAAAAAAAAGGCCGTTGCTATGGAGATCAGGGAGAGAGAGTTCTTTGTTGATTTTTGCTTATCTAAGGTATGCGAGGACCCTAGCTGCTAGCAGACAAACTTATCTCTGTCCAGTTTTCTTCTCTTTAACCCTTCCAATACTAAATTAGACTAATACAATATACTTAAGATTACACAAGAAAGGAAGCACCTACTTTTATTAATCTAAAGAAATGCTGAATGTTTAACTTGCCAGCTAAAAGTTTAAAGTTCTAGTTAAATTTAATTGGGAACAGGCTTCGCGACCTGCTCCCTCCCTCCCCTGCATTTTCTCCAACCTCATATACCTATACATAATTTTCCAAAATGAAGCATTGCTGGGTTAAATGATAAACATCTAAGTATTTTAAAATAGCATACAATACTGAAACATTGATTACTAGATGTGTTTTAATTCGCCAGCTCTTAGTATGTATACTTTCTTGAAAGTAAGAGAAATACTTAATGGAAGGTCTGAGGCATGGTTATGCATTTTTGAAGGACATAGAAAGAAGGTTTGAAGGCTAATTTGAAAGTGTGAAATTTGTGAAGGTTGTGTATGTGATGAGAAGGAAAATAGAAATGTTGAAAGAAAGTGAGGTTTCAGTCTCCAAGCCTGGCAGGACAGGGTAGCTGGACACTTCTTAAGCTAAACCAGAGTATTCAGAAAAACAGCAAGAATTAAGGTTCAATACAAATAAGAAGTTAAGCCAGCACAGTGTCTTATTTCTTATCCAACCATCCAGGTCCCCGGCTTCCACTGCTCCTTTCCTTCCTATTTTCTTTTCCCTTGGATAACAGTACATTCTAACATTTCCTCCCATTTTCAAACATTGGGGAGGTCTCAGGGACGTACCAACACCTCTCCCCTTGGTCCGGTGGAGAGATCCACTAACCAGGGCTTGGAAGGGCCCCGATCCACTCTTAACCCAAGGGAGAGGGTTTGCTTGTGTTTTTCCAGGTGAGAAAAATCCCGCGTGGATTCCTGCCCGTAACATCAAACCCTGCACCACCAGCGATGAGCCGTAGACCACCACCACCACCATCACCCCCGGTAGAGGAAATGGAGGACCTGACCATAGAGGACAACCAGCCCCGGCGGCGGAGACAACCAAGACACCGACGGGCCCACAACATTACCTGGGGAGACATCAAGAACCTACAGGACCAAGCTGCACGCATGGCACCAGAAGGCAATCCGTCAGAAGGGACATTATTCCTATTAATGTGTGCCATCATAACAGTGAACTCTCAGGTGTGAGCACAACATGTATGGGCGGCCATACCTCATCCAGGGGTGCTCATACCTGTCAGCGCCAACAGCCTACAATTCCCCGCTGTCCAAGTGTCTTACTGCTCTGTGGACTTACCCTGTGATGGAGCGGAACCGGTCTCATTGCCATAGAACGGGACGGTATGGGCTGATAGCAGTAGCCCTAACCTCATTAAGTGGACTCTAGATAATGGGACTGCCCCGGGACAAGGGTGGATATACCTAGCACCTCATGCAATAATACCCAAGTGAAACCCGTTGAGTTTAGTTTCTTAAGTGATGCCCGCAGCCATCTAATCTCCTGGTTAAACCCAGCCAACCTCCTCATTTGTGGAGTCATGATAGTATGATTTGCCATAGGAATAGTATTAGTTCGCTGTTTATACAACATGTTCAATAAGCTAAGTGCTCAGCAAGCCATGATCATACACGTCCAGCAGGCGCTAATAAGAAAAGAAGGGGGAGATGTGGGAAGAGCTCAGGAGATTTATCTCAGTGCTGCGGCGGATACAATGGCGTGAGCACACTCCGCCTGCACAAGCTTCCTCGGCACACCAGGAAGTGGCATCACCCGCCTGAGCTGACCTCCTAGAGCCCCTACATAGTACCCTGATCTTTCCTACTATTGGTTGCCCTCTGGATGTTGTAAACTTCTGATTGGTCTGGAATGTTATATATGTTGCTGCACTCACACAATAAACTTGGATCTGCGTCACTGAGCTGGTCCCCGGAGTCGGGCATGCTGCCTTAGGACTCAGTTCAGCCTCACCCCCACGGGACCCCACCAGTTTGGCTCAGTGGATAGAATGTTAGGCCACAACTGAAGGATCCGGGTTCAGTTCTGGCCAAGGGCACAGACCTTGGTTGTAGGCTCAATCCCCAGCCCTGGTCAAGGCACATGACACAGACAACCAATCAATGTATCTCTTTCACATCAATGTTTCTCTCTCTGTCTCTTCCCCTACCTCACACTCTCTCTAAAAAAAATCTATGAAAACTATCCTCTGGAGAGGATTAATAGAAAGAAAGAAAGAAAGGAAGGAAGGAAGGAAGGAAGGAAGGAAGGAAGGAAGGAAGGAAGAAGGAAGGAAGGAAGGAAGGAAGGAAGGAAGGAAGGAAGGAAGGAAGGAAGGAAGGAAGAAAGAAAGAAAGAAAGAAAGAAAGAAAGAAAGAAAGAAAGAAAGGAAGGAAGGAAGAAAGATCACTGAACCTAACTTGGAAAAACAATTCAAAGACAGTGGGTTTCTCATTAGAAACCAGGAAACCCAGGATGTGGTGACACAACATTTTGTGATTAAAGAGAAGAACTTCAACCCAATGATATATATCAAGTGAAAATATCCTTCAGGAATGAAGGGGAAATCAAGACATTCTCACATGAAGGAAAACTGGGGAATGTATCACCATCAAATCCATCACAAAAGAATGCTTAAAATTATCCAACATATACAACATGATTAAAAAGGGATCTTGACATATTCAAAGGAAGAAAGAACAAGAAAAGAGCAGAAAATGGATAAATATAATTAGGGTTTTTTTTCCTCCTCTTGAGTTTTCTAAATTATATTTACTGGTTCAAGTAAAAATTATAATGCTGTCTGATGTAGTTCTCAATGTATGTAGTGGGAATATTCCAGTTACATGGTAAACAGGTAAGGTAAGATGAAGAGATATGAAGGAAAGTTTTGCATGTCACTCAAACTAGTAAAATGCAGACATCAGTAAGTTGTAATAAATTAGATACATGAGTGTAATACCTAGAACAATCACTAAAATATTTTATATAGACAATTAAAAGCAATATAAATGAATCAAAATGGAATTATATAAGTAATCCACAAGCAGTTAGGAAAAAGAAAACAAAGGGGAGGGAAACAAAATTAAAAAGAAACAACATAAAAGAAAATATAAAATGCAGACTTAAGCCATAACATATCAATAATTACACTAAGTGCAAATGGTCTAACACACCTATTTAAAGACAAAGAAATTGGCAGATGGATAAAAAATGACCCACGTATATGATACCTAAAAAAAACCACTACACTTCTCTTTTCTCTTTCTTTGCTATTCAATTGTTTGTCTCTCCTCTCTTGCTCTTTTCTTTTCCTAATTTTTTAAAATTAGCTTCACTTCTTAATTCAGGCCTATGTGCTCTCTCCTCTTTCAATAAATAAACAAATAAATAAAAATAAATAAAGAAAAGAAAACCACTTCAAATAGGAGATAAAAAGTTTGAAAGTAAAAGGATGAAAAAGATACACCATCAAAATTTAAACAAAACAAAGTAGGAGTGGTTGTGTAAACCAGACATCAAAGTAAAGAAAATTACTAGGGACAGGAAAGGACATTTCTAATGAGAAAAGAGTAAACTCACCAGGAAGACTTAGCAAACCTAGGTTCATATCATCCAAACATCAGAGCTAAGAAATATATAAAATAAAAACTGATGGAGCTGACAGGAGAAATAGGCAAATGTACAATTACAGTCGGAAATTTCAACACCCCTCTCTTGGCAACTGATAGAACAACTACATGGAAAATCAGCAAAATATGAAAGAACTTTATGCCCTAACTATAGGATCTAATCAACATTTATATTCCTCCACCCAAGAACGAAGGAGGAGACACATGCTTTTCATTTGCTCATGGAGCATATACCAAGATAGACAAGATCTTGGGCTATAAAACAAACCTAAAATCACTTCAAAGAATTGGAGCCAAACAGAGTGTGTGTTTGATCACAATGAAATCAAATGAGAAATTAATAGCCTAAAAATAACAGGAAAATCTCTAGAAACTAA
>NW_005875563.1:0-3682 GCF_000147115.1 Myotis lucifugus | reverse complement strand
CATCTCTATATAATCCATAAATCCAAAAGGAAATCTCAAGATGAATTGAAAATAAACTGAACTGATTGATAAGGAAAATACAACATATCAAAAGGTATGGGTTCTGCTAAAGCAGAGGCTTCTATAGCATGAAATGCTTGTTAGACAGAAGGAAAAGTATCCAATCTATAACCTAAACTCTCATTGAGAAATAGACATCATGTCTATATGAAGGAAGAAAACAAATCCAAAGCAAGCAGTTTGAAATAAATAATATAATAGCAGAAATCAATAAAATGAAAAATGAAAAACAACAAAAATCAATAAAACAGAAACTAATTCTTTGAAAAGATTGAGAAAAGAGCAAAATTATCTCTATTAGGTCTAAAACAGATGATATCGCCATAGACCCTGCTGACATCAAAAGGATAATGAGAGAATAACATAAATAATTCTAAGTACATAAATTCGAGACCTCAGACAAAATGGGCCAATTCCTCAAAAAGCATAAACTACCACAACTCACTCAACATAAAATTAACAATTTGGGTTTTTTTGTTGTTGTTTTTTAATATATATATTTTATTGATTTTTTACAGAGAGAAAGGGAGAGAGATAGTTAGAAACATTGATGAGAGAGAAACATCGGTCAGCCACCTCCTGCACACCTCCTACTGGGGATGTGCTTGCAACCAAGGTACATGCCCTTGACCGGAATCGAAACTGGGACCTTTCAGTCCGCAGGCCGACGCTCTATCCACTGAGCCAAACCAGTTTCGGCAAAATAAACAATTTGAATAGTCCTAAACTATTAACAAAATTGAATTCATAATTAGAAAAGAAATCTCCAGTCCTGGCTGGTGCGGCTCCAATTGGTTGGAGTCTCTCCATACACTGAAAGGTTGAGGGTCCGATTCCTGGTCAGGGCATATACCCAGGTTTTAGGTTCAATTATGGGTCGGGGAGTATGCAGGAGCAACTGATGGATGTTTTACTCTCATATCAATGTTTCTCTCTCTCCTTTCTGCTCTATCTAAAATCAATTAAAGCATGTCCTTGAGTGAGGATTAAAAATATAATAATAATAAAATTTAAAAATAAATAAGAAATCTCCATCCCAAATGGTTTAACTAAAAAGTTCTACCCAAACTGGTGTTAAAGAAGTAACACCAATTTTGCATAATTTCCTCTATGAAATACAACAGGAAGGAATACTTCCCAATTCATGTTATGTAGCCTGTTTTATCAAAACAAAACAAAATATAAAACAGAGATAACTGCAGGCCAATGTCTCTCAGGAATATAAAATGCAAAAATCCTTAATAAAATATTAGCAAATAGAATTTATCAATCTATAAAAGAAATATAAACAGAAGGAAAGTTCCTCAACATAATAAAGGCCATCTATGATAAACCCTCAGCTGATATCGTACTTAATGGTGAAAAACTGAAAGCCTTTCCTCTACGATCAGGAATAGGACAAGGATGTCCATTCTCATCATTCTTTTTTTAAAATATATTTTTATTGATGTCAGAGAGGAAGGGAGAGGGAGAGAAAGATAGAAACATCAATGATGAGAGAATCACTAATCAGCTGCCTCCTGCACGCCCCACACTGGAAATTGAGCCCACAACCCAGGCATATGCCCTGACTAGGAATCAAACCATGACCTTCTGGTTCATAGGTCGACAACTCAGCCACATGGGCAAGGCTGGATAGATCATCTTTTACCAAAGAGACAGAAACACACATGGAGTAAGCTAGTCTCTTCAATAAATGGTGCTGGGAAAACTGGAAAGCCACATGCAAAAGAATGAACCTGGATTACAGTTTGTCCCCATGTACAACAATTAATTCAAAATGGATCAAATACCTAAATATAAGACTTAAAACTTATAAGTTACATAGAAGAAAATATACATACCAAACTTATGGACATTGATCATAGAGAACATTTTATGAACTTGACCCCAAAGGCAAGGGAAACAAAGGCAAAAATAAATGAATGGGACTATATCTAACTAAAGAGCTTCTGCACAGCAAAACAAACTGACAACAGAACAAAGAAGCAGCTAACCAGATAGGAGATGATATTCGCAAACAATAGCTCCAAAAAAGGCTGAATTTCCAAAATATATATAAAGAACTCATAAAACTCAACACCAAACAAACAACCCAATTAAAAAAAAAAAAGTGGGCAGAGGACCTGAAAATACACCTCTCCCAAGAAGACATACAAACAGCCAATAGATATATGAAAAGATGTTCAACTTCACTAGCAATTAGGGAAAATGCAAATCAAAACTACAATGAGATACCACCTCACACACGTTGTATAAAACAAAAGGTACTGAGGTATTTTTTTATGTTTGGAGATGAGCATGCCTTTCATCTAGGCCTTTATTGTGGGGATTTTCATTGATTTGGTCATTAACTGACCTGGGTGTGAATTTGCTGTTAGTGGCCACCCTCAGTGCATTAGTGGCTTCAGATTTCTCCAGTTAACCTGTGTTTGTCTCCCCACCTAACCTTGTGCCTCCTCCCAGGCAAAGACTGTCTTTTGAGCTCTCCCAGCTACATCCCATTTTTATTCATCTTTCTAAATCAATGTCTGCTTTAAAAAAAAAAAAAGCTTCTTAAATGGTGGTGGGCTGTGGGGTGGTGTCTTTCTCTGATGTCAAGTCTCAGGCAGGCACTGTGCACTTGAGTCTTATCACAATGGCCTTCGCAAGCCAGGCAGGGCCTCTCCCTGTCGCCTTTATACACACACACACACACACACACACACACACACACACATGCACACAAGATGCAGCTGATTCCCACCAGCATCACGGGCTCTGATTCCATGTCCTTCCCCTGCAGATTAGGGCTTTTGTTACCTACAAAAGATAGGGGAGATAAATCCATCCAGAGAATTTTTATTTCAGAGACTGTTTTCATTTCTAGATGTGTCTTTATTATATTTCTAGCTTCCATTTTATTCATTTATCATGCCTTTTTTCCTGCCAATCCTTGAGTATATTTATCATGGGCATTTTAACATCCTTGTCTGCTAGCTATTAATTCCATATTTTTCCTTCTCCATTTTTCTTTTTCCACTGACTTCTTTCTCTCCTCATTATAGATCAATATTGTTCTTTTTCTGTGTATGTCTGGTAATGTTCACTAGAAGCGGAACATTGTGGATTTTATTTTAACTGTTTTCTTTGTTGTATATCTTTAAAGAATGGTATCTCTATATATATAAAAAGCCAGCAACTGTAACGACCATAACAACTGGTCACTATGATGCCCACTGCAGCCAGCAAACCACCTGATTGGGGGTGGAGCCAGCCAGCCAACCACCTGCAGCCCCTCCCTCTGGCCAGGCCCACCCTGATGGATTCCCACCACCCCAATTGGGCCAAAACCCATCCCCCCAGCCTGCTCTGCCCCTGGTCAGCCCCCCCCCACTTTGATCAGGGACAGAGTCAGGCGGCCAACCGCCCATGGCCACTCCCCCTGACTGGCCCCACCCAAGATCGACCCCACATACACCAATCGGGGGTTGGGCCGGCCAGCCAATCTCCTGCAGACTCTCCCCCCACTTGGCCCCACCTCAGTTGGACTTCCCACGTTAATCAGAAGCAGGGCAGCTGGCCAATCACCCGCAGCCCCTCCCCCCAGATAGCCTGGCCCTGATCAAGCCGTTCAGGGCAG
>NW_005875562.1:0-11834 GCF_000147115.1 Myotis lucifugus | reverse complement strand
TCAGCGAGGTAGCTACAGGGTTCAATTCTAATCCTGAGCAGACCAACATTTAGAGCAGCATTTCAGAACATCCCAGTGAGGAGGCTAAGCCATTTGCCCGTAACATCTGACTCTCAAATCCAGAGCCCTAGCGTTCCCCTTTAAATTCTGCATGCCATTTGTCTGCAGGAGGAAAGTAAGGAGGGGGAGGATCACACCTAACTCCCTCTACATTTCACAGCCATGTGTTCCACTCCGATATAAATCTTATAGCTAAAAGGTCTAGCGAATATAAGAAGCAGTCATGGCCAAATCCTCTATTTTTTTAAATACTTATTCCATCCGTCTTTATGGTCGACAAACAAATCAATTTCATTCTAAATCAAAATGATGTGTTTCCTAGCAGCTGTCAGGGGCTTCCAGCACTGGCCCAGGAAATTCTGGGATGGGCAGCACCCAGAGCCTGAACCCTACCACCACCTAAGCATCTTTTCAGGAATCATCTTTAGTCGGGTGAGATCCGGTTTAAATGAGACTCTCTAACAGGGAGAAGATAAAGATCCCACAAAACCTGGGCCGAGGGGGTTTGTGGTCCAAAAGAGGGGCAGCTTCATGTTGGGGGTGGGACCTTTCTCACGCTGTCCCTGAGTGAGCAACCCTGCCTCACAGAAGAGCACAGAGTCCCGGGGACTTGCAGCAACAGCCTGCCCTGGTCAGTTAGCAGGTGGTGGAGTTGGTATTTGAACCCGTGTGTTGCTGTGGCAAAGCCCATATTCTACTCTCCTCTACCCACTGGCTCCAAAGCCTGCCCAGGAGAAGATAGAAATGAGTGACTTTTTTCAAAAATATAAATTCATGTCTTTTTAATTTGGAGACTGTGTTCTCAGTTTTTTTTGCTGTTAAACTGTGCATTCTTTCCCCCAAATCATAGTGATGGTAGATAGTCCCCCACCCCTTTTTCTTTTTCAATTTCTTCTCCTCTGTCTCCTTCTTCTTGCTTTTACTCGACTAAGGGGAAAAAAAGCAAACCCGACAATTTGATTTTGGTTCCATGTTTCCATTAAAATTTTTTCTTGGTCCATAAATTCCAAAAGTCTGGGGCCTCTGCTTTATATGAAGTAACTCTTCCTGGTTTAGGAACAGCACAGCTCTGGCTTCGGGGCCACAGCCACGGCCTAGGAACATGCAGGAAATTTGATTTAGGATCCACTGACATGGCATATTTGGTTCCAGCTCATTGATAAACTTTAAATAGGACTTCTAGGGACACCTTAGTAAAAGGTCACCTCTCCTGTAAGCTGAAGCCTCTTTTTTTTTTATTTTTTTATTTTTTTTATTTTTCGCTAAAAGTATTACAAAGGGTATTACATAAGTGTCCTTTTTCCCATGAGAGAGATCCATCTGCTGCCTCCTGCAGGCCCCCCAGTGGGGATGTGCCCGCAACCAAGGTACATGCCCTTGACCGGAATGGAACCTGGGACCCTTGAGTCCACAGGCCGACACTCTATCCACTGAGCCAAACCGGTTCAACAAGCCGAAGCCTCTTATTCCATTAGGATTTCTATTTTCCTTTCTGGATTCTATGTATGTCTGATTTTCTGAATCGATAGCATGTGCAAATCAGTTCACATTCTTCAGAAGAAACCACTTTTATTCTGTTTCATGCAGTTATTTTCTTTATCTGGTGAAGTTCCCCCCCCCCCCCCCCCGCGCCCCTCAAGTATCCTAAGGATGTGTGCAAACAGTATGAAAGAGTATTGAGCCGTATTAGGTACGGCAGCCCCCCTACGCTGAAAGGAAGCCCTGAAAATCCGGCAGGCTGAGTAGTCTGCAGCTTGATCAGCAACCTTGCCCTGCTGACTACATTCCGTCCCGTTAACCAGCCATGGACAGAGCTGCTGGTGACTGCTCTTCTTTTGATGCTATCCTCGATCTCAGCCAAAGGGCCTAGAAGCGGTCCTCCTCCGTTCTTTTGAACACCGACACCCGAGGGCTCAGGGCAGCTGCGAACCGTCCACTCCCTGAGCCTCAGAGCCATGTCTTCAAACAGCTCTGTCCGCACCATCCCAGCTCGGGCCTCTGGGGTGTCTCTGAGCTCGAAGTCCTTTAATTTCCTTTATGGACGTAGTAAATCATTCCACACACCACGGAGCAGAGGAAAAGCCTGATTTATTAGACCTACCTGCTTGGTTCTTTCCGAGTAACATGCCCGTATTGAATGATTTTTCCCCCTTCAATTTTTTCTTTTTCTTTTTCTTTTTTTTAAATGTTTAAGTACAGTATCCATGGAACACCCCTTAAAATAACTAAGTAAAAGTAAGAAACATAGAGTGTTTCACCGTGAGAAGCTGAAAGGAATTTCGTAATGGGGAAATGGATCTTCACATTTCTGAGGGAATTGATTATCTGTGAGGGACACCTAACAATAAGACAGATCAGAGAGTGGACCTGAAAGAATGAAGGCATCGAGGACACAGAGCAGATGGAGAGACGCTGGCTTCACCTGAGAACGTGCCATTGACGTGGCGGCGTGGGTTTGCTCCCACTCCTGGGGTTCCCTGGGCTGACCCAGAGGGCGGAGCCAGGAGTTCCCATTGTGCTTATAGCGCTTTGTGCAGCGCGAAGCATCGCGGAGTGGGAAAACACGGAGTGGGAAAACAAAGACTACGATAAAAACGTGTGCCTAGACCTAGCCAGTTTGGCTCAGTGGATACGGACTGAAGGGTCCCAGGTTTGATTCTGGCCAAGGGCACATGCCCGCGTTGCGGGCTTGATCCCTTGATCCCCAGTAGGGGGGACACAGGAGGCAGCTAATCAATGATTCTTTCTCATGCTTGATGTTTCTCCCTCTCCCTTCATCTTTTGAAATCAATAAAGAAATACATTTAAAAAACAAGGACAACAAAAAACCTGTGCCTAGGAACAGAGAATGTGACTTCTATGAGGTAGAACCAGGCTGCACAAAGTGAAACGGGAATTTTGCTGCTATCAAGTAAGTTTAACCAGAGCACAATCCAAGGGGCTCTGAAGGGGAAATCCACTCAAGTTGTATACCATCCACAATGGAGGGGAGATTGAATGACAGTTGGCTATTTCGTGCAATTTATGTAGGTGAACTTGATAATTTGCCTGAAAAATTCACTTTTGGTTTTGAATTATTCGAATGATCTTGCTCTGAAGTCACTGTGCCAAGCTCTGACTGTGCCCAGGAGCCCTTGTAAGTCAGGCAGTGAAATAGCTTCAGTTTTGCTAAGTCATTTTGGTCAGTTCTATCCATGCCTCTGTAATTCACCATCAATATCCAAAATACAAGATCCTCAGAGCCTATATATTGTCTCTCATAATCTCTTCTCCATAGTCCCCTGCTCACTTCCTGGCAGCTGCTAGCCTCCTCTAGCTGCTAAGCCCCCACAGTTCACAGAAACAAGCTATTGTGACCATTCACACAGTTAGCCCTGTGGGGAGAAGGGAACTTGATTGACGAGAGGCTGGGTACTGGAGAGGCTCAGCCACGCAGTAAGGGTCTGGCTTGAACATTGGTGACTCAAATTCATGCATTTGCAAGTTAGAGTTTGATACATATCATGAACCTTTATGTCACTTGAGACTAGCTGAAAGTAGAATGTTAATTATGCAGCTCTGAGCCTATTATTACTTATGTGGCAGTGCTTTGAAAACTTGAATGCCATAATTCTTGGTCACGGAGTATTTGAAAATCTGGTAAAAATATGGATGGAGCCCTTCCCAAGAGAAATACACACTAAAATGCTTATAGCTACAAGATTTTTTCATTTTAATTCAAGAAGTTCACAGATCTTCTGATGTGTCATTGATTCCCTGATCTAAAGGGATCCATATATATAAAATGTGATTAACTAAGAGTATTCTTTTTACATTTAAGTGGGCAGCAGAATGTAGAATTTACATTCAACATGATCTCAGTAATATACTATACTAGAAGCCCGGTTCATGGAAATTCATGCACTGGAGGCGGGGAGGCGGGGGGGAACCCTCAGCCCGGCCTGCCCCCTCTCACAGTCTGGGAGCTCTCAGGGGTGGGAGGTGACCCAGCGATTAGGGAAAGGCGACACTCCCATCACACCTCTGCTGCTGCCACTGCCGGCAGTGCAAGCCTCGGCCGGCTCTGGTTACCTGAGCCTCGGGCAGCCCTGGGCAGCTGGGCAGTTGCCATCCGAGGCTTGCCTGCACCTCGGGCTGGCCCTGGGCAGCTGGGGGCTTTGAGGGGACTGGGGGACTCCAAAAGCAGGTTCGCAGCAAGGCCGGGCCCGCCTGGGGTCGGGCCCAGCCTTGCCGTGTGCCTGCCGCCCCAGCAGGGCTAAGGGGAATGGGCACCGCCATCTTGTGGCTTTGGGCGCCACCACCTTTGAGGGTGTGACAGTCAGTCAATTAGCGTATTCCCTCCTTATTGGCTGTGGGCGCCGCCATCTTTGAGGGCAGGGCAGTCAATTAGCATATTCCCTTCTTATTGGCTGTGGGTACCACCATCTTTGCAACTGTGTGAGGGTCAATTAGCATATTCTCTCTTTATTAGATAGGACGAGTACATAGGAAAGAATATATGTCTATAGGAAAGACTGGGGGGATATAAACTAAAATCTAAATATTTGGGTGATGAGATTGCAATTAATTTTAATTTTCTTTGCTGAATTTGGTTATATTATTCCAGTTTTAAAATGATATTTTCACAAAAGTAGCTTTTTAAAAAATTGATTATGGAAATACTAGTAATAGGCAGAACTTTAAAAAGAAAATCTAAAAATAGACTGTCATGCACTCTCCTTAGGGTAGCTATTCTTTCATAATATTTACCAGTCTCTGGGATCATGTGATCTATACCCTGAGAAACTTCTTCCTGGCATTCTGATTGGTTTAGGAGTGGGAGCCTGACTCAGATAAATCCAAGAGTTTCCAGAACTGACTAGCAAGGAGCCAGTTCCTGCCTGGTGATTCCAGTAGAAGCTACAAGTGAGGTCTGGAAGCTTCAGGGGGTGCCATGGGGTGAGTATCACATTTTCTGCTGGTCTGTAATAAGAGAGATGGAGAAACACCAAATAATTCCTGGTTCCAATTGCCCTTGAGCCCAGCTGTACCCTAGTCCATCTTGCATCTTCATATTTCAATTCTTCTTTTGATTTTATACTTTTTACCCTTCCAACAAATTTCCTTTTTGTCTGAACTAGTTAGAGTTGGGTTTCTGACACTTGAAACCAACAAGTCCACACAATTACAAAAGTATATTTCTAAGTACTTAAGAAAAAAAATTTGACTCCAGTTGTGAAATAAATGAAATCAACAATATACCTGGACACAGTAAGTGGCCTGCTGTCAGTGTCTGGCTCTGTGCAGGACAGAGGGAATTAAAAAATCAGACAAATCAGGATCATGGGTTCAGATCCTTAGATCATTCTGTTCATTTAGAAGGCAGAACTTGTCTTCTTGGCTCTATGTAGAAACAGGTGATAATGGGATTGTTCAAACCTTGATTATGACCATACAAATTACACGTCTCTTCTCTTGATTTACGCCTGTGGTGTCCAGGAAAATAAATTTACAAGTGAATGAAAGACAAATATATTTTTCATCTCAATGAGCTAGAAAGTAACCCTGCAATTATTTGGCAATCTGAAGATATCTGAGCTCCGCTAAAGAGAAAATCTCAGCAAACCGGTAGAGATAGTCTATAAGAATAATCACTTTACATGTGATAGCCAATTCCATAGCCAATTTCATTTCAACAAGTGTTTAACTATAATGAAAGTTGTTAGAAATACTTGGACGTGGCTTAATTATTCTAGGAATATTTGACATAGTGAAATTTTAGAACAACTTTCTTAATTAAAATATAACTCATGCAAGCAAAAAGCTCTAACTTCATACTCAATCCTATCCATATCCCTACTGAAAATGTGGAAAATTATATTTTTTATTGGCAAGCGTGTGTTTTTACTGAATATAGAAATGGTCTGCCCAGGATAATGTGGTAAGCAGGCCATGATGGAGACAATTCCACCTCTGAGACTGGTTAGAGTGACACAGCCAGAAGGAAGAGTTTTTAAAAAAAGTATTTTTATTGATTTCAGAGAGGAAGAGAGAGGGAAAGAGAGATAGAAACATCAATGATGAGAGAGAATCATCGATCAGCTGCTTCCTGCACGCCCCACAATGGGGATCGAGCCCGCCACTCAGGCCTGTGCCCTGACTGGGAATTGAGCCGTGACCTCCTGATTCATAGGTCGATGATCAAACACTGAGCCATGCCGGCAGGGCAGAGGGAAGAGTTTTGAGTTTATATCCAGGCTGACTGTAAGATAATGAGACTAATAATTTTTTTTTACTTTAATTCAAGTAAAAGCTATGTTTACACTTCTTGGCGGTGCATATTGTTATCATAGTATTTTAGACTGAGACTTGTCATCTGGACTTATATATGTTCCTGAGGTCTGTAGATGGTTCTAGATTTTGGATTTGATGCTCTAGCTATGAAATCTGTACTTTCAGCAAGGCTTTCAAACTAGTGAGAATCTCAGTGTTTATTCTATTGGGGGTTTTGATATGAATTATTAAATTACTTTTCAGAAATATGCCAATTTCATTCCCATGAGCAGAGTGGGAGTGAGTGTTTCTCTACACTCGCTGCTCCTCCTAAACATTAACACACTTAAACATGCTTGTCCCTAAAGTATCATCAGTGGTGTCTTCGTGCTTCCATTCACATTTCTTTGATTACCAATGAGGATAGACATTTTTTTCATGGGTCTTAGCCTTTTACAGATCTGGGCTCTGAGAACTAACATGTCCTTTTGCATATACTTTACTCCTTCTTTGACTTATGTAAGCTCTTTACATAGCAATTTCCATCTTTTATCTACCATTTCTGCCAGAAATACTTCCCTGTTTGTTAACTTTTTAATTGTGATTCTTTTATTTTTGTTTTTAATACTTTTTCTTTGTGATTTCTCCCATGTGCTTATCTTTAAAGTCCTTCCCTCTCCCCAAATCAGATTCCTCTTTGATTCATGTCCACTTGCACAATATAACATAAATCCTGTCAGCTCACTGGAGTGTGGAGGCATATTTAGGGTAATAAAGTAAAATCATCTTAATTTTGAATAATACATTTTATGTTATTTTTAAAAAGAAAGAAAAGAGAAGGCAAGAAAAGCGGGTGTAATAGAAGGTCAACTATCCATAGACCCCAAGATCCGAGAATGTTGGTTGAGTCTGAGTCTCTGTGTAGAGAGAAAGCCAGCAGAGACCTGCCTCTGCCCTCCCAGTGCTTCTGGGTTTCAGGTTAGTGCCTGGCCACAGGCAGAAAAATAGCCAGAGCCCTGGATTTGCTTACAAGAGCTCCAGTACAAGTTACAACTGAAACAGGAATCTCTCCTATCTCACCTGACCATCACGGGATTAAGCGCCTGGAAATCCAGGGATGAAATGAAGGGGAGTCTTTGGGAGGAGGGGGTAACTAGGGAGAGGAAGAAGCTGGAACCCTGACATCTTTTTCCTTTTGCTGCTGCCTGCCCCTTCCTCACTTTTACACTCTGCCCCCAAGACTTGGACATTAATTTATAAGGACTGGGAAAAGGGAACATTTTTAGATTTCCATTCAACCAAGTGTATGTCTTAATCCACCCCACTGAGATTTTTCTCTTTATTTCCTTGAAAGTAAAATTTGCACTAAAAGTGACATGTAGAACGTAGTAAAGATCAAACCAGGTAAAATATAGCTCTTACTCTGTAGAATCTCCACGTAAAAGGCTTGTGTCTGGAATTAGAACTTAAAAAAAATGCCCCCAATGAAGAGCCACCATCTATAATAATGACAGCCGAACGACTTCCGGACACCAGACAGCCGAACGACTTCCGGACTACCTTCTGGATGAAGCACAAATTTTGTGCATCGAGCCTCTAGTTTCTATTATAATTAATCAAACTTTTAAGCCAAAAACTCAAATGCTGTAAATACTCCTAGGGGAGCCCTGAAGTTATTATGTGATAAGCATGTCTAGTGAATGAAAGAAAAATAAAATTATTTCCTATAAATTAACTTTGGAGGT
Source organism: Myotis lucifugus (assembly GCF_000147115.1). Lineage (NCBI taxonomy): Eukaryota > Metazoa > Chordata > Mammalia > Chiroptera > Vespertilionidae > Myotis > Myotis lucifugus. The sequence goes on along the minus strand of NW_005875562.1, from coordinate 3,777 downwards.
ATAATTTAGACAAAGAGGTGCTGAACAAGGTATCAGATGGTTCTAGAATCAGTTCAGCTTCTATGTGACTTCATGTAAATCAGTTTCCTCTTTGAGCTTCAGCTTCCTAATCCATGTAACTGTCTACACACAGGCTTGATATGACATATATGACAGCATTTTAAAACATCATATGGAACTGTATAAATGTACAGCATTAGTATGTTCAACTGAAATAAAATAGTACCTCTGACTTCTAAACTACCCAATCAAATAAATTACCCTTTGTATTTTTTAATTTATAAATTCTAGAATATTATTTAAAAATATTTTAATTTTAGCATATTTATATTTCAATGACAAGTATTCCACATAAAACCCTCTTTGGGGATGAATATATCAAGACTGGATATTGATCAGGGTTGAGCTGGTCAATACTAAATAACATTTAAATAATTATGGAAAACTTTTACCTTTAAGCCACTTCAGTGAGAGGAATAGGTTAATGATTTTCAGCATGAGGATGGTAAATAATGTCTGATTCCTATTTTTCTTGGGATATATGATGGACCAGCTTGCTCAAGGTTGGTGCTCATGATCCTGAGGTCAAAGATTGGCTTTTAGGTCAATTTTTCCATGTTCTCCACCCTAATTGGTCTGAAGAAGACTAAGATGGGAAGGTTTCTAATCTACCATGTTCCCTAGAAAAATTAAAGAGGTCACCTTATTGACAGTGAATCAATGCCCTGCTGTCATTATTCACATGAAAGGCAGGTAATGATTAGTGTAAAAGGAAAGGAATTGTGGGACTTGGAAAGAAGACTTGTTTTGAGAAAATAAACCAAAACAAAAACTCAGCATATTTTAGGTACAATAAATTAGAATTGTGTTTCCCAACCTTTGTTCTTATCACAGCACATCTGGAAAATGGTTACATTTGTATAGTGCTCTGGTGTTGTCTTGAAGGAATTTGGGACGTAGTCTCAGCCACTGGTGGCCAGGTAGAAGGCTGCAAGGATTGATGTAATGCCCATGGGGAACCCTGCCTCTGAGGATGATGAAATAGAGGAAGGGGTGAGCAAGCATGGTGGACTCAACACATCCAAACTGAAGTTCTCTGCCCACTAAGTCGGCTCTCTTACCCCATCGTCCCATTTATGTCACTGGAAATACTTGAGTTAATGCTGTGTTTTCTTTAGCTCCTTTTGGTCCATTCAACTCAACAAATATATACTGAGCAACTTTGGGCAGGACACTATTTTCCACTGATTAAAATCAGTCATGGCCGTCATGGTGCCATCTTCAAGGTCTGGCTTCTGCCTGCTTCTTCTGCAGGCTCATGGCAGCTTATACCCCAGAGTTGCCTATATTTCTTTACTCATTATATAATCTGAGGCAGAATTCATTCAGATGTTCCTCATCTTTTGCACACCACCCACTGGCCACGCACACTGAAGAGGCAATAGGCAGGGAATCCAGTGATACCATTCACAGGATCAGCATCTCAGGAGATAGAGAGTACTGAACAGGAGAGGGGAGGGCAGAGGGAGAATAATCAGCTCCCCTGCTAATTAATTTAGAAAAAGAAAAATAATTTCCTCATGTTCCTCTCTCATTCTGAAATGTCTAAGGGTGCCTCATTGCCCTTAGAGTGAAACAAAAAATTCTTTCAAAATCCTTGGCAGTCAGGTTCAGTCTTCTCCTGCATTTTTGAATATGCCTCCTCGCTCTGCCATTTACTGTACTACCATGGGCTCATTATTTAACTTCACGGGGCCTTTCTTTCCATTATACAAACAGGGTGTAATACCTTTATTGCAAATCTGCTGAAAGGGCAGAGTGATCTTCTTTGTGCTTTAAATCTGCCCTGCTAGTTTCTGCAAATTCCATGTTCTGGAGTGGAACAAATCCTACATGAAACCTCCTTATTCGAGTCATCATTGAGCTCTCACCTTCTCCATACTTAGCCCCCGTGCGAGCTAATGAGTTCTCTTTCTTTCTTTCTTTCTTTCTTTCTTTCTTTCTTTCTTTCTTTCTTTCTTTCTTTCTTTCTCTTTCTTTCTTTCTTTCTTTCTTTCTTTCTTTCTTTCTTTCTTCTTTTTTTATTGTTTTATTGCTTAAAGTATTACAAAAAGTATTACATATGTCTCCTTTTTCCCCCCCGCCCTTGACAATCCCCTGGCCTCCCCTACCCCCAGTGTCTTATGTCCATTGGTTATGCTTATATGCATGCATACAAGTCCTTCAGTTGATCTGAGTTATCTGAGTCTTTTTCTAGACAGCCCTGATAACAGGTGATTCTTGACTTCTTCCTACATCCTTGTTTGTTTCATGTACTCACTTTCCACTCACCTTACAGCTGCCATGGCGGTATTGCTTAAGGCAGTGGTTCTCAACCTTCCTAATGCCGCGACCCTTTAATACAGTTCCTCATGTTGTGGTGACCCCCAATTTCATCGTTACAAATTGAACATAATTAAAGCATAGTGATTAATCACAAAAACAGTATGTAATTATATATGTGTTTTCCGATGGTCTTAGGCGACCCCTGTGAAAGGGTCATTCGACCCCCAAAGGGGTCTCGACCCACAGGTTGAGAACTGCTGGCTCAAGGGTTTTCATGACCATCAAATCGCCACAGGAGTCTGCTCTTGATTATCGAATCAGAATTTCAATCGTGTTGTATACAACACACTCAGGAAAGGTGATCTGATAAAGACTGATTTTAATAATACTATAGTAATTTAAAAATAATAACAACAAAACTAAAGCAGGTTACACAACCTGGGAAAGATAATAACTCACGGATCTATTGACAGTGTGTATGTTGTGTTTTAAGTACATGAGCCACGATTTCCTTCAGGGCCACACTACTCTCAAGCATGGAAGGAAAATAAGCAGGTTTGGGAGAGAAGTTAGGTTTGGAAAGACCTTGGGATTTGTTGGGTAAATTGTTATGGGTACGGCTCCCCCTAGTGTACTGAACAACACAGGGACCCTGGTTTGCAAAAGCTGAGCATTATCTCCAATCACCAATGTTACCTGAACAACTTGGGATGTCTATGCTGCCATTGTTCTCCTCCTGTAAAACCTGCCACAGGTCGGGGAAGAAAAGGGGCAGTTGTCCTTTATCCAATTTGATTTGAGCATCAATTGTCATGGGAGTAGTGAACTAATTAGAGAACCCAAGTAATATTAAGAAGCACAAAAATATTTTAAAACGAATGTTACTCTCTCATGAGGTAGAGGAATGTGCTTAGGGAGAATAAGCCAAATGGAAGGGTGATTCTTTGTGAATTATTTTACTATAAATGTTATTTGTCCCGTCTTGTACTTAACAAAATGTTAAGCATCTGCAAATACATTTTCCTCAAGCAGGATACACGGACCATTTGGAAGACTAAAAATGGAACCATACAGAGCAGAAGGAAAGTGGCTCTAATGGGGAAAATGACTTATATTAAAGCGATGTTTCCCAAAGCACAATCTCCAGAACACTCTTTCCCTGGGGTGTTAGCGGGTCTTAACAAGGGTTTCATGGCAAATAGTTTTGAGAAATCCGGGCTTCAACCAAGATAAACTGATTTTTTAAACTATTGTACTCCTCCAAATCCTTAGTGTGCTCTTAAAATACCACAGCACGGCGCGACAATAGACTTTGAACTGTAGCATTTCTCAACTTGTTTAACAGAATGACTATTTTTCTCCATCTGTATCTCATACACCTGGTTTGTGAATCATCCTTTGAGCATATGCACTGGATTAGAATTTCATCCACCTTTCATCAAAGGTGGGGAA